>NW_027100490.1:0-43141 GCF_031753505.1 Anomalospiza imberbis | reverse complement strand
CTCCAGGGGCTGTGGCCCTGAGTGGCCGGCTGCCTGCAAAATATCCGAACGGACGAGGATATGTCCCAGACCCAACCTGCCCCCACCTCAAACCTGTGCTGCCCTGAAAGTCCTAAGGGAACCCTACAAACTGACATCAGGAAGCTGGGCTGGCCACTTTTCTTTCCCAGGGAAAAGGGCCGGTCTTTGTCTCCAGGGGCTGTGGCCGGCTGAGTGGCCCTGAGTGGCCGGCTGCCTGCAAAATATCCGAACGGACGAGGATATGTCCCAGACCCAACCTGCCCCCACCTCAAACCTGTGCTGCCCTGAAAGTCCAAAGGGAACCCTACAAACTGACATCAGGAAGCTGGGCTGGCCACTTGTATTTCCCAGGGAAAAGGGCCGGTCTTTGTCTCCAGGGGCTGTGGCCCTGAGTGGCCGGCTGCCTGCAAAATATCCGAACGGACGAGGATATGTCCCAGACCCAACCTGCCCCCACCCCAAACCTGTGCTGCCCTGACAGTCCCAAGAGAACCCTACAAACTGACATCAGGAACCTGGGCTGGCCACTTTTCTTTCCCAGGGAAAAGGGCCGGTCTTTGTCTCCAGGGGCTGTGGCCCTGAGTGGCCGGCTGCCTGCAAAATATCCGAACGGACGAGGATATGTCCCAGACCCAACCTGCCCCCACCTCAAACCTGTGCTGCCCTGAAAGTCCTAAGGGAACCCTACAAACTGACATCAGGAAGCTGGGCTGGCCACTTTTCTTTCCCAGGGAAAAGGGCCGGTCTTTGTCTCCAGGGGCTGTCGCCGGCTGAGTGGCCCTGAGTGGCCGGTCTGCCTGCAAAATATCCGAACGGACGAGGATATGTCCCAGACCCAACCTGCCCCCACCTCAAACCTGTGCTGCCCTGAAAGTCCTAAGGGAACCCTACAAACTGACATCAGGAACCTGGCTGGACACTTTTCTTTCCCAGGGAAAAGGGCCGGTCTTTGTCTCCAGGGGCTGTGGCCCTGAGTGGCCGGCTTGCCTGCAAAATATCCGAACGGACGAGGATATGTCCCCAGACCCAACCTGCCCCCACCTCAAACCTGTGCTGCCCTGAAAGTCCTAAGGGGAACCCTACAAACTGACATCAGGAACCTGGGCTGGCCACTTTTCTTTCCCAGGGAAAAGGGCCGGTCTTTGTCTCCAGGGGCTGTGGCCGGCTGAGTGGCCGGCTTGCCTGCAAAATATCCGAACGGACGAGGATATGTCCCAGACCCAACCTGCCCCCACCTCAAACCTGTGCTGCCCTGACAGTCCAAGGGAACCCTACAAACTGACATCAGGAAGCTGGGCTGGCCACTTTTCTTTCCCAGGGAAAAGGGCCGGTCTTTGTCTCCAGGGGCTGTGGCCCTGAGTGGCCGGCTGCCTGCAAAATATCCGAACGGACGAGGATATGTCCCAGACCCAACCTGCCCCCACCTCAAACCTGTGCTGCCCTGAAAGTCCTAAGGGAACCCTACAAACTGACATCAGGAAGCTGGGCTGGCCACTTTTCTTTCCCAGGGAAAAGGGCCGGTCTTTGTCTCCAGGGGCTGTGGCCCTGAGTGGCCGGCTGCCTGCAAAATATACCGAACGGACGAGGATATGTCCCAGACCCAACCTGCCCCCACCTCAAACCTGTGCTGCCCCTGAAAGTCCTAAGGGAACCCTACAAACTGACATCAGGAACCTGGGCTGGCCACTTTTCTTTCCCAGGGAAAAGGGGCCGGTCTTTGTCTCCAGGGGCTGTGGCCCTGAGTGGCCGGCTGCCTGCAAAATATCCGAACGGACGAGGATATGTCCCAGACCCAACCTGCCCCCCACCTCAAACCTGTGCTGCCCCTGAAAGTCCTAAGGGAACCCTACAAACTGACATCAGGAACCTGGGCTGGCCACTTTTCTTTCCCAGGAAAAGGGCCGGTCTTTGTCTCCAGGGGCTGTGGCCCTGAGTGGCCGGCTGCCTGCAAAATATCCGAACGGACGAGGATATGTCCCAGACCCAACCTGCCCCCCACTCAAACCTGTGCTGCCCTGAAAGTCCTAAGGGAACCCTACAAACTGACATCAGGAAGCTGGGCTGGCCACTTTTCTTTCCCAGGGAAAAGGGCCGGTCTTTGTCTCCAGGGGCTGTGGCCCTGAGTGGCCGGCTGCCTGCAAAATATCCGAACGGACGAGGATATGTCCCAGACCCAACCTGCCCCCACCTCAACCTGTGCTGCCCTGAAAGTCCTAAGGGAACCCTACAAACTGACATCAGGAACCTGGGCTGGCCACTTTTCTTTCCCAGGGAAAAGGGCCGGTCTTTGTCTCCAGGGGCTGTGGCCCTGAGTGGCCGGCTGCCTGCAAAATATCCGAACGGACGAGGATATGTCCCAGACCCAACCTGCCCCCACCTCAAACCTGTGCTGCCCTGAAAGTCCTAAGGGAACCCTACAAACTGACATCAGGAACCTGGGCTGGCCACTTTTCTTTCCCAGGGAAAAGGGCCGGTCTTTGTCTCCAGGGGCTGTGGCCGGCTGAGTGGCCCTGAGTGGCCGGCTGCCTGCAAAATATCCGAACGGACGAGGATATGTCCCAGACCCAACCTGCCCCCACCTAAACCTGTGCTGCCCTGAAAGTCCTAAGGGAACCCTACAAACTGACATCAGGAACCTGGGCTGGCCACTTTTCTTTCCCAGGGAAAAGGGCCGGTCTTTGTCTCCAGGGGCTGTGGCCCTGAGTGGCCGGCTGCCTGCAAAATATCCGAACGGACGAGGATATGTCCCAGACCCAACCTGCCCCCACCTCAAACCTGTGCTGCCCTGAAAGTCCTAAGGGAACCCTACAAACTGACATCAGGAAGCTGGGCTGGCCACTTTTCTTTCCCAGGGAAAAGGGCCGGTCTTGTCTCCAGGGGCTGTGGCCCTGAGTGGCCGGCTGCCTGCAAAATATCCGAACGGACGAGGATATGTCCCAGACCCAACCTGCCCCCACCTCAAACCTGTGTCTGCCCTGAAAGTCCTAAGGGAACCCTACAAACTGACATCAGGAACCTGGGCTGGCCACTTTTCTTTCCCAGGGAAAAGGGCCGGTCTTTGTCTCCAGGGGCTGTGGCCCTGAGTGGCCGGCTGCCTGCAAAATATCCGAACGGACGAGGATATGTCCCAGACCCAACCTGCCCCCACCTCAAACCTGTGCTGCCCTGAAAGTCCTAAGGGAACCCTACAAACTGACATCAGGAACCTGGGCTGGCCACTTTTCTTTCCCAGGGAAAAGGGCCGGTCTTTGTCTCCAGGGGCTGTGGCCCTGAGTGGCCGGCTGCCTGCAAAATATCCGAACGGACCGAGGATATGTCCCAGACCCAACCTGCCCCCACCTCAAACCTGTGCTGCCCTGAAAGTCCTAAGGAACCCTACAAACTGACATCAGGAAGCTGGGCTGGCCACTTTTCTTTCCCAGGGAAAAGGGCCGGTCTTTGTCTCCAGGGGCTGTGGCCCTGAGTGGCCGGCTGCCTGCAAAATATCCGAACGGACGAGGATATGTCCCAGACCCAACCTGCCCCCACCTCAACCTGTGCCTGCCCCTGAAAGTCCTAAGGGAACCCTACAAACTGACATCAGGAACCTGGGCTGGCCACTTTTCTTTCCCAGGGAAAAGGGCCGGTCTTTGTCTCCAGGGGCTGTGGCCCTGAGTGGCCGGCTGCCTGCAAAATATCCGAACGGACGAGGATATGTCCCAGACCCAACCTGCCCCCACCTCAAACCTGTGCTGCCCTGAAAGTCCTAAGGGAACCCTACAAACTGACATCAGGAACCTGGGGCTGGCCACTTTTCTTTCCCAGGGAAAAGGGCCGGTCTTTGTCTCCAGGGGCTGTGGCCCTGAGTGGCCGGCTGCCTGCAAAATATCGCGAACGGACGAGGATATGTCCCAGACCCAACCTGCCCCCACCTCAAACCTGTGGTTGCCCTGAAAGTCCTAAGGGAACCCTACAAACTGACATCAGGAACCTGGGGCTGGCCACTTTTCTTTCCCAGGGAAAAGGGCCGGTCTTTGTCTCCAGGGGCTGTGGCCCTGAGTGGCCGGCTGCCTGCAAAATATCCGAACGGACGAGGATATGTCCCAGACCCAACCTGCCCCCACCTCAAACCTGTGCTGCCCTGAAAGTCCTAAGGAACCCTACAAACTGACATCAGGAACCTGGGCTGGCCACTTTTCTTTCCCAGGGAAAAGGGCCGGTCTTTGTCTCCAGGGGCTGTGGCCGGCTGAGTGGCCGGCCTGCCTGCAAAATATCCGAAACGGACGAGGATATGTCCCAGACCCAACCTGCCCCCACCCCAAACCTGTGCTGCCCTGACAGTCCCAAGAGAACCCCTACAAACTGACATCAGGAAGCTGGGCTGGCCACTTTTCTTTCCCAGGGAAAAGGGCCGGTCCTTTGTCTCCAGGGGCTGTGGCCCTGAGTGGCCGGCTGCCTGCAAAATATCCGAACGGACGAGGATATGTCCCAGACCCAACCTGCCCCCACCCCAAACCTGTGCTGCCCTGAAAGTCCCAAGAGAACCCCTACAAACTGACATCAGGAACCTGGGCTGGCCACTTTTCTTTCCCAGGGAAAAGGGCCGGTCTTTGTCTCCAGGGGCTGTGGCCCTGAGTGGCCGGCTGCCTGCAAAAATATCCGAACGGACGAGGATATGTCCCCAGACCCAACCTGCCCCCACCTCAAACCTGTGCTGCCCTGAAAGTCCTAAGGGAACCCTACAAACTGACATCAGGAACCTGGGCTGGCCACTTTTCTTTCCCAGGGAAAAGGGGCCGGTCTTTGTCTCCAGGGGCTGTGGCCCTGAGTGGCCGGCTGCCTGCAAAATATCCGAACGGACGAGGATATGTCCCAGACCCAACCTGCCCCCACCTCAAACCTGTGCTGCCCTGAAAGTCCTAAGGGAAACCCTACAAACTGACATCAGGAACCTGGGCTGGCCACTTTTCTTTCCCAGGGAAAAGGGCCGGTCTTTGTCTCCAGGGGCTGTGGCCCTGAGTGGCCGGCTGCCTGCAAAATATCCGAACGGACGAGGATATGTCCCAGACCCAACCTGCCCCCACCTCAAACCTGTGCTGCCCTGAAAGTCCTAAGGGAACCCTACAAACTGACATCAGGAAGCTGGGCTGGCCACTTTTCTTTCCCAGGGAAAAGGGCTGGTCTTTGTCTCCAGGGGCTGTGGCCGGCTGAGTGGCCCTGAGTGGCCGGCTGCCTGCAAAAATATCCGAACGGACGAGGATATGTCCCAGACCCAACCTGCCCCCCACCTCAAACCTGTGGCTGCCCTGAAAGTCCTAAGGGAACCCTACAAACTGACATCAGGAAGCTGGGCTGGCCACTTTTCTTTCCCAGGGAAAAGGGCCGGTCTTTGTCTCCAGGGGCTGTGGCCCTGAGTGGCCGGCTGCCTGCAAAATATCCGAACGGACGAGGATATGTCCAGACCCAACCTGCCCCCACCTCAAACCTGTGCTGCCCTGAAAGTCCTAAGGGAACCCTACAATCTGACATCAGGAAGCTGGGCTGGCCACTTTCTTTCCCAGGGAAAAGGGCCGGTCTTTGTCTCCAGGGGCTGTGGCCCTGAGTGGCCGGCTGCCTGCAAAATATCCGAACGGACGAGGATATGTCCCAGACCCAACCTGCCCCCCACCTCAAACCTGTGCTGCCCTGAAAGTCCCTAAGGGAACCCTACAAACTGACATCAGGAAGCTGGGCTGGCCACTTTTCTTTCCCAGGGGAAAAGGGCCGGTCTTTGTCTCCAGGGGCTGTGGCCCTGAGTGGCCGGCTGCCTGCAAAATATCCGAACGGACGAGGATATGTCCCAGACCCAACCTGCCCCCACCTCAAACCTGTGCTGCCCTGAAAGTCCTAAGGGAACCCTACAAACTGACATCAGGAACCTGGGCTGGCCACTTTTCTTTCCCAGGGAAAAGGGCCGGTCTTTGTCTCCAGGGGCTGTGGCCGGCTGAGTGGCCCTGAGTGGCCGGCTGCCTGCAAAATATCCGAACGGACGAGGATATGTCCCAGACCCAACCTGCCCCCACCTCAAACCTGTGCTGCCCTGAAAGTCCTAAGGGAACCCTACAAACTGACATCAGGAAGCTGGGCTGGCCACTTTTCTTTCCCAGGGAAAAGGGCCGGTCTTTGTCTCCAGGGGCTGTGGCCCTGAGTGGCCGGCTGCCTGCAAAATATCCGAACGGACGAGGATATGTCCCAGACCCCAACCTGCCCCCACCTCAAACCTGTGCTGCCCTGAAAGTCCTAAGGGAACCCTACAAACTGACATCAGGAAGCTGGGCTGGCCACTTTTCTTTCCCAGGGAAAAGGGCCGGTCTTTGTCTCCAGGGGCTGTGGCCCTGAGTGGCCGGCTGCCTGCAAAATATCCGAACGGACGAGGATATGTCCCAGACCCAACCTGCCCCCACCTCAAACCTGTGCTGCCCTGAAAGTCCTAAGGGAACCCTACAAACTGACATCAGGAACCTGGGCTGGCCACTTTTCTTTCCCAGGGAAAAGGGCCGGTCTTTGTCTCCAGGGGCTGTGGCCCTGAGTGGCCGGCTGCCTGCAAAATATCCGAACGGACGAGGATATGTCCCAGACCCAACCTGCCCCCACCTCAAACCTGTGCTGCCCTGAAAGTCCTAAGGGAACCCTACAAACTGACATCAGGAAGCTGGGCTGGCCACTTTTCTTTCCCAGGGAAAAGGGCCGGTCTTTGTCTCCAGGGGCTGTGGCCCTGAGTGGCCGGCTGCCTGCAAAATATCCGAACGGACGAGGATATGTCCCAGACCCAACCTGCCCCCACCTCAAACCTGTGCTGCCCTGAAAGTCCTAAGGGAACCCTACAAACTGACATCAGGAAGCTGGGCTGGACACTTTTCTTTCCCAGGGAAAAGGGGCCGGTCTTTGTCTCCAGGGCGCTGTGGCCCTGAGTGGCCGGCTGCCTGCAAAATATCCGAACGGACGAGGATATGTCCCAGACCCAACCTGCCCCCACCTCAAACCTTGTGCTGCCCTGAAAGTCCTAAGGGAACCCTACAAACTGACATCAGGAAGCTGGGCTGGCCACTTTTCTTTCCCAGGGAAAAGGGCCGGTCTTTGTCTCCAGGGGCTGTGGCCGGCTGAGTGGCCCTGAGTGGCCGGCTGCCTGCAAAATATCCGAACGGACGAGGATATGTCCCAGACCCAACCTGCCCCCACCTCAAACCTGTGCTGCCCTGAAAGTCCTAAGGGAACCCTACAAACTGACATCAGGAACCTGGGCTGGCCACTTTTCTTTCCCAGGGAAAAGGGCCGGTCTTTGTCTCCAGGGGCTGTGGCCCTGAGTGGCCGGCTGCCTGCAAAATATCCGAACGGACGAGGATATGTCCCAGACCCAACCTGCCCCCAACTCAAACCTGTGCTGCCCTGAAAGTCCTAAGGGAACCCCTACAAACTGACATCAGGAAGCTGGGCTGGCCACTTTTCTTTCCCAGGGAAAAGGGCCGGTCTTTGTCTCCAGGGGCTGTGGCCCTGAGTGGCCGGCTGCCTGCAAAATATCCGAACGGACGAGGATATGTCCCAGACCCAACCTGCCCCCACCTCAAACCTGTGCTGCCCTGAAAGTCCTAAGGGAACGCCTACAAACTGACATCAGGAAGCTGGGCTGGCCACTTTTCTTTCCCAGGGAAAAGGGCCGGTCTTTGTCTCCAGGGCTGTGGCCCTGAGTGGCCGGCTGCCTGCAAAATATCCGAACGGACGAGGATATGTCCCAGACCCAACCTGCCCCCACCTCAAACCTGTGCTGCCCTGAAAGTCCTAAGGGAACCCTACAAACTGACATCAGGAACCTGGGCTGGCCACTTTTCTTGCCAGGGGAAAAGGGCCGGTCTTTGTCTCCAGGGGCTGTGGCCGGCTGAGTGGCCCTGAGTGGCCGGCTGCCTGCAAAATATCCGAACGGACGAGGATATGTCCCAGACCCAACCTGCCCCCACCTCAAACCTGTGCTGCCCTGAAAGTCCTAAGGGAACCCTACAAACTGACATCAGGAACCTGGGCTGGCCACTTTTCTTTCCCAGGGAAAAGGGCCGGTCTTTGTCTCCAGGGGCTGTGGCCCTGAGTGGCCGGCTGCCTGCAAAATATCCGAACGGACGAGGATATGTCCCAGACCCAACCTGCCCCCACCTCAAACCTGTGCTGCCCTGAAAGTCCTAAGGGAACCCTACAAACTGACATCAGGAAGCTGGGCTGGCCACTTTTCTTTCCCAGGGAAAAGGGCCGGTCTTGTCTCCAGGGGCTGTGGCCCTGAGTGGCCGGCTGCCTGCAAAATATCCGAACGGACGAGGATATGTCCCAGACCCAACCTGCCCCCACCTCAAACCTGTGCTGCCCTGAAAGTCCTAAGGGAACCCTACAAACTGACATCAGGAACCTGGGCTGGCCACTTTCTTTCCCAGGGAAAAGGGCCGGTCTTTGTCTCCAGGGGCTGTGGCCCTGAGTGGCCGGCTGCCTGCAAAATATCCGAACGGACGAGGATATGTCCCCAGACCCAACCTGCCCCCACCTCAAACCTGTGCTGCCCTGAAAGTCCTAAGGGAACCCTACAAACTGACATCAGGAACCTGGGCTGGCCACTTTTCTTTCCCAGGGAAAAGGGCCGGTCTTTGTCTCCAGGGGCTGTGGCCCTGAGTGGCCGGCTGCCTGCAAAATATCCGAACGGACGAGGATATGTCCCAGACCCAACCTGCCCCCACCTCAAACCTGTGCTGCCCTGAAAGTCCTAAGGGAACCCTACAAACTGACATCAGGAAGCTGGGCTGGCCACTTTTCTTTCCCAGGGGAAAAGGGGCCGGTCTTTGTCTCCAGGGGCTGTGGCCCTGAGTGGCCGGCTGCCTGCAAAAATATCCGAACGGACGAGGATATGTCCCAGACCCAACCTGCCCCCACCTCAAACCTGTGCTGCCCTGAAAGTCCTAAGGGAACCCTACAAACTGACATCAGGAACCTGGGCTGGCCACTTTTCTTTCCCAGGGAAAAGGGCCGGTCTTTGTCTCCAGGGGCTGTGGCCCTGAGTGGCCGGCTGCCTGCAAAATATCCGAACGGACGAGGATATGTCCAGACCCAACCTGCCCCCACCTCAAACCTGTGCTGCCCTGAAAGTCCTAAGGGAACCCTACAAACTGACATCAGGAACCTGGGCTGGCCACTTTTCTTTCCCAGGGAAAAGGGCCGGTCTTTGTCTCCAGGGGCTGTGGCCCTGAGTGGCCGGCTGCCTGCAAAATATCCGAACGGACGAGGATATGTCCCAGACCCAACCTGCCCCCCACCTCAAACCTGTGTTGCCCTGAAAGTCCTAAGGGAACCCTACAAACTGACATCAGGAACCTGGGCTGGCCACTTTTCTTTCCCAGGGAAAAGGGCCGGTCTTTGTCTCCAGGGGCTGTGGCCCTGAGTGGCCGGCTGCCTGCAAAATATCCGAACGGACGAGGATATGTCCCAGACCCAACCTGCCCCCACCTCAAACCTGTGCTGCCCTGAAAGTCCTAAGGGAACCCTACAAACTGACATCAGGAAACCTGGGCTGGCCACTTTTCTTTCCCAGGGAAAAGGGCCGGTCTTTGTCTCCAGGGGCTGTGGCCGGCTGAGTGGCCGGCTGCCTGCAAAATATCCGAACGGACGAGGATATGTCCCAGACCCAACCTGCCCCCACCCCAAACCTGTGCTGCCCTGACAGTCCCAAGAGAACCCTACAAACTGACATCAGGAAGCTGGGCTGGCCACTTTTCTTTCCCAGGGAAAAGGGCCGGTCTTTGTCTCCAGGGGCTGTGGCCCTGAGTGGCCGGCTGCCTGCAAAATATCCGAACGGACGAGGATATGTCCCAGACCCAACCTGCCCCACCCCAAACCTGTGCTGCCCTGAAAGTCCCAAGAGAACCCTACAAACTGACATCAGGAACCTGGGCTGGCCACTTTTCTTTCCCAGGGAAAAGGGCCGGTCTTTGTCTCCAGGGGCTGTGGCCCTGAGTGGCCGGCTGCCTGCAAAATATCCGAACGGACGAGGATATGTCCCAGACCCAACCTGCCCCCACCTCAAACCTGTGCTGCCCTGAAAGTCCTAAGGGAACCCTACAAACTGACATCAGGAAACCTGGGCTGGCCACTTTTCTTTCCCAGGGAAAAGGGCCGGTCTTTGTCTCCAGGGGCTGTGGCCCTGAGTGGCCGGCTGCCTGCAAAATATCCGAACGGACGAGGATATGTCCCAGACCCAACCTGCCCCCACCTCAAACCTGTGCTGCCCTGAAAGTCCTAAGGGAACCCTACAAACTGACATCAGGAACCTGGGCTGGCCACTTTTCTTTCCCAGGGAAAAGGGCCGGTCTTTGTCTCCAGGGGCTGTGGCCCTGAGTGGCCGGCTGCCTGCAAAATATCCGAACGGACGAGGATATGTCCCAGACCCAACCTGCCCCCACCTCAAACCTGTGCTGCCCTGAAAGTCCTAAGGGAACCCTACAAACTGACATCAGGAAGCTGGGCTGGCCACTTTTCTTTCCCAGGGAAAAGGGCTGGTCTTTGTCTCCAGGGGCTGTGGCCGGCTGAGTGGCCCTGAGTGGCCGGCTGCCTGCAAAATATCCGAACGGACGAGGATATGTCCCAGACCCAACCTGCCCCCACCTCAAACCTGTGCTGCCCTGAAAGTCCTAAGGGAACCCTACAAACTGACATCAGGAAGCTGGGCTGGCCACTTTTCTTTCCCAGGGAAAAGGGCCGGTCTTTGTCTCCAGGGGCTGTGGCCCTGAGTGGCCGGCTGCCTGCAAAATATCCGAACGGACGAGGATATGTCCCAGACCCAACCTGCCCCCACCTCAAACCTGTGCTGCCCTGAAAGTCCTAAGGGAACCCAACAATCTGACATCAGGAAGCTGGGCTGGCCACTTTTCTTTCCCGAGGGAAAAGGGGCCGGTCTTTGTCTCCAGGGGCTGTGGCCCTGAGTGGCCGGCTGCCTGCAAAATATCCGAACGGACGAGGATATGTCCCTAGACCCAACCTGCCCCCACCTCAAACCTGTGCTGCCCCTGAAAGTCCTAAGGGAACCCTACAAACTGACATCAGGAAGCTGGGCTGGCCACTTTTCTTTCCCAGGGAAAAGGGCCGGTCTTTGTCTCCAGGGGCTGTGGCCCTGAGTGGCCGGCTTGCCTGCAAAATATCCGAACGGACGAGGGATATGTCCCAGACCCAACCTGCCCCCACCTCAAACCTGTGCTGCCCTGAAAGTCCTAAGGGAACCCTACAAACTGACATCAGGAACCTGGGCTGGCCACTTTTCTTTCCCAGGGAAAAGGGCCGGTCTTTGTCTCCAGGGGCTGTGGCCGGCTGAGTGGCCCTGAGTGGCCGGCTGCCTGCAAAATATCCGAACGGACGAGGATATGTCCCAGACCCAACCTGCCCCCACCTCAAACCTGTGCTGCCCTGAAAGTCCTAAGGGAACCCCTACAAACTGACATCAGGAAGCTGGGCTTGGCCACTTTTCTTTCCCAGGGAAAAGGGCCGGTCTTTGTCTCCAGGGGCTGTGGCCCTGAGTGGCCGGCTGCCTGCAAAATATCCGAACGGACGAGGATATGTCCCAGACCCAACCTGCCCCACCTCAAACCTGTGCTGCCCTGAAAGTCCTAAGGGAACCCGTACAAACTGACATCAGGAAGCTGGGCTGGCCACTTTTCTTTCCCAGGGAAAAGGGCCGGTCCTTTGTCTCCAGGGGCTGTGGCCCTGAGTGGCCGGCTGCCTGCAAAATATCCGAACGGACGAGGATATGTCCCAGACCCAACCTGCCCCCACCTCAAACCTGTGCTGCCCTGAAAGTCCTAAGGGAACCCTACAAACTGACATCAGGAACCTGGGCTGGCCACTTTTCTTTCCCAGGGAAAAGGGCCGGTCTTTGTCTCCAGGGGCTGTGGCCCTGAGTGGCCGGCTGCCTGCAAAATATCCGAACGGACGAGGATATGTCCCAGACCCAACCTGCCCCCACCTCAAACCTGTGCTGCCCTGAAAGTCCTAAGGGAACCCTACAAACTGACATCAGGAAGCTGGGCTGGCCACTTTTCTTTCCCAGGGAAAAGGGCCGGTCTTTGTCTCCAGGGGCTGTGGCCCTGAGTGGCCGGCTGCCTGCAAAATATCCGAACGGACGAGGATATGTCCCAGACCCAACCTGCCCCCACCTCAAACCTGTGCTGCCCTGAAAGTCCTAAGGGAACCCTACAAACTGACATCAGGAAGCTGGGCTGGACACTTTTCTTTCCCAGGGAAAAGGGCCGGTCTTTGTCTCCAGGGGCTGTGGCCCTGAGTGGCCGGCTGCCTGCAAAATATCCGAACGGACGAGGATATGTCCCAGACCCAACCTGCCCCCACCTCAAACCTGTGCTGCCCTGAAAGTCCTAAGGGAACCCTACAAACTGACATCAGGAAGCTGGGCTGGCCACTTTTCTTTCCCAGGGAAAAGGGCCGGTCTTTGTCTCCAGGGGCTGTGGCCGGCTGAGTGGCCCTGAGTGGCCGGCTGCCTGCAAAATATCCGAACGGACGAGGATATGTCCCAGACCCAACCTGCCCCCACCTCAAACCTGTGCTGCCCTGAAAGTCCTAAGGGAACCCTACAAACTGACATCAGGAACCTGGGCTGGCCACTTTTTCTTTCCAGGGAAAAGGGCCGGTCTTTGTCTCCAGGGGCTGTGGCCCTGAGTGGCCGGCTGCCTGCAAAATATCCGAACGGACGAGGATATGTCCCAGACCCAACCTGCCCCCACCTCAAACCTGTGCTGCCCTGAAAGTCCTAAGGGAACCCTACAATCTGACATCAGGAAGCTGGGCTGGCCACTTTTCTTTCCCAGGGAAAAGGGCCGGTCTTTGTCTCCAAGGGGCTGTGGCCCTTAGTGGCCGGCTGCCTGCAAAATATCCGAACGGACGAGGATATGTCCCAGACCCAACCTGCCCCCACCTCAAACCCTGTGCTGCCCTGAAAGTCCTAAGGGAACCCTACAAACTGACATCATGGAACCTGGGCTGGCCACTTGTCTTTCCCAGGGAAAAGGGCCGGTCCTTTGTCTCCAGGGGCTGTGGCCCTGAGTGGCCGGCTGCCTGCAAAATATCCGAACGGACGAGGATATGTCCCAGACCCAACCTGCCCCCACCTCAAACCTGTGCTGCCCTGAAAGTCCTAAGGGAACCCTACAAAACTGACATCAGGAAGCTGGGCTGGCCACTTTTCTTTCCCAGGGAAAAGGGCCGGTCTTTGTCTCCAGGGGCTGTGGCCCTGAGTGGCCGGCTGCCTGCAAAATATCCGAACGGACGAGGATATGTCCCAGACCCAACCTGCCCCACCTCAAACCTGTGCTGCCCTGAAAGTCCTAAGGGAACCCTACAAACTGACATCAGGAACCTGGGGCTGGCCACTTTTCTTTCCCAGGGAAAAGGGCCGGTCTTTGTCTCCAGGGGCTGTGGCCGGCTGAGTGGCCCTGAGTGGCCGGCTGCCTGCAAAATATCCGAACGGACGAGGATATGTCCCAGACCCAACCTGCCCCCACCTCAAACCTGTGCTGCCCTGAAAGTCCTAAGGGAACCCCTACAAACTGACATCAGGAAGCTGGGCTGGCCACTTTTCTTTCCCATGGGAAAAGGGCCGGTCTTTGTCTCAGGGGCTGTGGCCCTGAGTGGCCGGCTGCCTGCAAAATATCCGAACGGACGAGGATATGTCCCAGACCCAACCTGCCCCCACCTCAAACCTGTGCTGCCCTGAAAGTCCAAAGGGAACCCTACAAACTGACATCAGGAAGCTGGGCTGGCCACTTTTCTTTCCCAGGGAAAAGGGCCGGTCTTTGTCTCCAGGGGCTGTGGCCGGCTGAGTGGCCGGCTGCCTGCAAAATATCCGAACGGACGAGGATATGTCCCAGACCCAACCTGCCCCCACCTCAAACCTGTGCTGCCCTGACAGTCCCAAGAGAACCCTACAAACTGACATCAGGAAGCTGGGCTGGCCACTTTTCTTTCCCAGGGAAAAGGGCCGGTCTTTGTCTCCAGGGGCTGTGGCCCTTAGTGGCCGGCTGCCTGCAAAATATCCGAACGGACGAGGATATGTCCCAGACCCAACCTGCCCCCACCTCAAACCTGTGCTGCCCTGAAAGTCCTAAGGGAACCCTACAAACTGACATCAGGAAGCTGGGCTGGCCACTTTTCTTTCCCAGGGAAAAGGGCCGGTCTTTGTCTCCAGGGGCTGTGGCCGGCTGAGTGGCCCTGAGTGGCCGGCTGCCTGCAAAATATCCGAACGGACGAGGATATGTCCCAGACCCAACCTGCCCCCACCTCAAACCTGTGCTGCCCTGAAAGTCCTAAGGGAACCCTACAATCTGACATCAGGAAGCTGGGCTGGCCACTTTTCTTTCCCAGGGAAAAGGGCCGGTCTTTGTCTCCAGGGGCTGTGGCCCTTAGTGGCCGGCTGCCTGCAAAATATCCGAACGGACGAGGATATGTCCCAGACCCAACCTGCCCCCACCTCAAACCTGTGCTGCCCTGAAAGTCCTAAGGGAACCCTACAAACTGACATCAGGAAGCTGGGCTGGCCACTTTTCTTTCCCAGGGAAAAGGGCCGGTCTTTGTCTCCAGGGGCTGTGGCCCTGAGTGGCCGGCTGCCTGCAAAATATCCGAACGGACGAGGATATGTCCCAGACCCAACCTGCCCCCACCTCAAACCTGTGCTGCCCTGAAAGTCCTAAGGGAACCCTACAAACTGACATCAGGAAGCTGGGCTGGCCACTTTTCTTTCCCAGGGAAAAGGGCCGGTCTTTGTCTCCAGGGGCTGTGGCCCTGAGTGGCCGGCTGCCTGCAAAATATCCGAACGGACGAGGATATGTCCCAGACCCAACCTGCCCCCACCTCAAACCTGTGCTGCCCTGAAAGTCCTAAGGGAACCCTACAAACTGACATCAGGAACCTGGGCTGGCCACTTTTCTTTCCCAGGGAAAAGGGCCGGTCTTTGTCTCCAGGGGCTGTGGCCCTGAGTGGCCGGCTGCCTGCAAAATATCCGAACGGACAAGGATATGTCCCAGACCCAACCTGCCCCCACCTCAAACCTGTGCTGCCCTGAAAGTCCAAAGGGAACCCTACAAACTGACATCAGGAAGCTGGGCTGGCCACTTTTCTTTCCCAGGGAAAAGGGCCGGTCTTTGTCTCCAGGGGCTGTGGCCGGCTGAGTGGCCGGCTGCCTGCAAAATATCCGAACGGACGAGGATATGTCCCAGACCCAACCTGCCCCCACCCCAAACCTGTGCTGCCCTGACAGTCCCAAGAGAACCCTACAAACTGACATCAGGAACCTGGGCTGGCCACTTTTCTTTCCCAGGGAAAAGGGCCGGTCTTTGTCTCCAGGGGCTGTGGCCCTGAGTGGCCGGCTGCCTGCAAAATATCCGAACGGACGAGGATATGTCCCAGACCCAACCTGCCCCCACCTCAAACCTGTGCTGCCCTGAAAGTCCTAAGGGAACCCTACAAACTGACATCAGGAACCTGGGCTGGCCACTTTTCTTTCCCAGGGAAAAGGGCCGGTCTTTGTCTCCAGGGGCTGTGGCCGGCTGAGTGGCCCTGAGTGGCCGGCTGCCTGCAAAATATCCGAACGGACGAGGATATGTCCCAGACCCAACCTGCCCCCACCTCAAACCTGTGCTGCCCTGAAAGTCCTAAGGGAACCCTACAAACTGACATCAGGAAGCTGGGCTGGCCACTTTTCTTTCCCAGGGAAAAGGGCCGGTCTTTGTCTCCAGGGGCTGTGGCCCTGAGTGGCCGGCTGCCTGCAAAATATCCGAACGGACGAGGATATGTCCCAGACCCAACCTGCCCCCACCTCAAACCTGTGCTGCCCTGAAAGTCCTAAGGGAACCCTACAAACTGACATCAGGAACCTGGGCTGGCCACTTTTCTTTCCCAGGGAAAAGGGCCGGTCTTTGTCTCCAGGGGCTGTGGCCGGCTGAGTGGCCGGCTGCCTGCAAAATATCCGAACGGACGAGGATATGTCCCAGACCCAACCTGCCCCCACCCCAAACCTGTGCTGCCCTGACAGTCCCAAGAGAACCCTACAAACTGACATCAGGAACCTGGGCTGGCCACTTTTCTTTCCCAGGGAAAAGGGCCGGTCTTTGTCTCCAGGGGCTGTGGCCCTGAGTGGCCGGCTGCCTGCAAAATATCCGAACGGACGAGGATATGTCCCAGACCCAACCTGCCCCCACCTCAAACCTGTGCTGCCCTGAAAGTCCTAAGGGAACCCTACAAACTGACATCAGGAACCTGGGCTGGCCACTTTTCTTTCCCAGGGAAAAGGGCCGGTCTTTGTCTCCAGGGGCTGTGGCCCTGAGTGGCCGGCTGCCTGCAAAATATCCGAACGGACGAGGATATGTCCCAGACCCAACCTGCCCCCACCTCAAACCTGTGCTGCCCTGAAAGTCCTAAGGGAACCCTACAAACTGACATCAGGAAGCTGGGCTGGCCACTTTTCTTTCCCAGGGAAAAGGGCCGGTCTTTGTCTCCAGGGGCTGTGGCCCTGAGTGGCCGGCTGCCTGCAAAATATCCGAACGGACGAGGATATGTCCCAGACCCAACCTGCCCCCACCTCAAACCTGTGCTGCCCTGAAAGTCCTAAGGGAACCCTACAAACTGACATCAGGAAGCTGGGCTGGCCACTTTTCTTTCCCAGGGAAAAGGGCCGGTCTTTGTCTCCAGGGGCTGTGGCCGGCTGAGTGGCCCTGAGTGGCCGGCTGCCTGCAAAATATCCGAACGGACGAGGATATGTCCCAGACCCAACCTGCCCCCACCTCAAACCTGTGCTGCCCTGAAAGTCCTAAGGGAACCCTACAAACTGACATCAGGAAGCTGGGCTGGCCACTTTTCTTTCCCAGGGAAAAGGGCCGGTCTTTGTCTCCAGGGGCTGTGGCCCTGAGTGGCCGGCTGCCTGCAAAATATCCGAACGGACGAGGATATGTCCCAGACCCAACCTGCCCCCACCTCAAACCTGTGCTGCCCTGAAAGTCCTAAGGGAACCCTTACAATCTGACATCAGGAAGCTGGGCTGGCCACTTTTCTTTCCCAGGGAAAAGGGCCGGTCTTTGTCTCCAGGGGCTGTGGCCCTGAGTGGCCGGCTGCCTGCAAAATATCCGAACGGACGAGGATATGTCCCAGACCCAACCTGCCCCCACCTCAAACCTGTGCTGCCCTGAAAGTCCTAAGGGAACCCTACAAACTGACATCAGGAAGCTGGGCTGGCCACTTTTCTTTCCCAGGGAAAAGGGCCGGTCTTTGTCTCCAGGGGCTGTGGCCGGCTGAGTGGCCCTGAGTGGCCGGCTGCCTGCAAAATATCCGAACGGACGAGGATATGTCCCAGACCCAACCTGCCCCCACCTCAAACCTGTGCTGCCCTGAAAGTCCTAAGGGAACCCTACAAACTGACATCAGGAAGCTGGGCTGGCCACTTTTCTTTCCCAGGGAAAAGGGCCGGTCTTTGTCTCCAGGGGCTGTGGCCGGCTGAGTGGCCCTGAGTGGCCGGCTGCCTGCAAAATATCCGAACGGACGAGGATATGTCCCAGACCCAACCTGCCCCCACCTCAAACCTGTGCTGCCCTGAAAGTCCTAAGGGAACCCTACAAACTGACATCAGGAAGCTGGGCTGGCCACTTTTCTTTCCCAGGGAAAAGGGCCGGTCTTTGTCTCCAGGGGCTGTGGCCCTGAGTGGCCGGCTGCCTGCAAAATATCCGAACGGACGAGGATATGTCCCAGACCCAACCTGCCCCCACCTCAAACCTGTGCTGCCCTGAAAGTCCTAAGGGAACCCTACAAACTGACATCAGGAACCTGGGCTGGCCACTTTTCTTTCCCAGGGAAAAGGGCCGGTCTTTGTCTCCAGGGGCTGTGGCCCTGAGTGGCCGGCTGCCTGCAAAATATCCGAACGGACGAGGATATGTCCCAGACCCAACCTGCCCCCACCTCAAACCTGTGCTGCCCTGAAAGTCCTAAGGGAACCCTACAAACTGACATCAGGAACCTGGGCTGGCCACTTTTCTTTCCCAGGGAAAAGGGCCGGTCTTTGTCTCCAGGGGCTGTGGCCCTGAGTGGCCGGCTGCCTGCAAAATATCCGAACGGACGAGGATATGTCCCAGACCCAACCTGCCCCCACCTCAAACCTGTGCTGCCCTGAAAGTCCTAAGGGAACCCTACAAACTGACATCAGGAACCTGGGCTGGCCACTTTTCTTTCCCAGGGAAAAGGGCCGGTCTTTGTCTCCAGGGGCTGTGGCCCTGAGTGGCCGGCTGCCTGCAAAATATCCGAACGGACGAGGATATGTCCCAGACCCAACCTGCCCCCACCTCAAACCTGTGCTGCCCTGAAAGTCCTAAGGGAACCCTACAAACTGACATCAGGAACCTGGGCTGGCCACTTTTCTTTCCCAGGGAAAAGGGCCGGTCTTTGTCTCCAGGGGCTGTGGCCGGCTGAGTGGCCGGCTGCCTGCAAAATATCCGAACGGACGAGGATATGTCCCAGACCCAACCTGCCCCCACCTCAAACCTGTGCTGCCCTGAAAGTCCTAAGGGAACCCTACAAACTGACATCAGGAACCTGGGCTGGCCACTTTTCTTTCCCAGGGAAAAGGGCCGGTCTTTGTCTCCAGGGGCTGTGGCCCTGAGTGGCCGGCTGCCTGCAAAATATCCGAACGGACGAGGATATGTCCCAGACCCAACCTGCCCCCACCTCAAACCTGTGCTGCCCTGAAAGTCCTAAGGGAACCCTACAAACTGACATCAGGAAGCTGGGCTGGCCACTTTTCTTTCCCAGGGAAAAGGGCCGGTCTTTGTCTCCAGGGGCTGTGGCCCTGAGTGGCCGGCTGCCTGCAAAATATCCGAACGGACGAGGATATGTCCCAGACCCAACCTGCCCCCACCTCAAACCTGTGCTGCCCTGAAAGTCCTAAGGGAACCCTACAAACTGACATCAGGAACCTGGGCTGGCCACTTTTCTTTCCCAGGGAAAAGGGCCGGTCTTTGTCTCCAGGGGCTGTGGCCCTGAGTGGCCGGCTGCCTGCAAAATATCCGAACGGACGAGGATATGTCCCAGACCCAACCTGCCCCCACCTCAAACCTGTGCTGCCCTGAAAGTCCTAAGGGAACCCTACAAACTGACATCAGGAACCTGGGCTGGCCACTTTTCTTTCCCAGGGAAAAGGGCCGGTCTTTGTCTCCAGGGGCTGTGGCCCTGAGTGGCCGGCTGCCTGCAAAATATCCGAACGGACGAGGATATGTCCCAGACCCAACCTGCCCCCACCTCAAACCTGTGCTGCCCTGAAAGTCCTAAGGGAACCCTACAAACTGACATCAGGAAGCTGGGCTGGCCACTTTTCTTTCCCAGGGAAAAGGGCCGGTCTTTGTCTCCAGGGGCTGTGGCCCTGAGTGGCCGGCTGCCTGCAAAATATCCGAACGGACGAGGATATGTCCCAGACCCAACCTGCCCCCACCTCAAACCTGTGCTGCCCTGAAAGTCCTAAGGGAACCCTACAAACTGACATCAGGAAGCTGGGCTGGCCACTTTTCTTTCCCAGGGAAAAGGGCCGGTCTTTGTCTCCAGGGGCTGTGGCCCTGAGTGGCCGGCTGCCTGCAAAATATCCGAACGGACGAGGATATGTCCCAGACCCAACCTGCCCCCACCTCAAACCTGTGCTGCCCTGAAAGTCCTAAGGGAACCCTACAAACTGACATCAGGAACCTGGGCTGGCCACTTTTCTTTCCCAGGGAAAAGGGCCGGTCTTTGTCTCCAGGGGCTGTGGCCGGCTGAGTGGCCGGCTGCCTGCAAAATATCCGAACGGACGAGGATATGTCCCAGACCCAACCTGCCCCCACCTCAAACCTGTGCTGCCCTGAAAGTCCTAAGGGAACCCTACAAACTGACATCAGGAAGCTGGGCTGGCCACTTTTCTTTCCCAGGGAAAAGGGCCGGTCTTTGTCTCCAGGGGCTGTGGCCCTGAGTGGCCGGCTGCCTGCAAAATATCCGAACGGACGAGGATATGTCCCAGACCCAACCTGCCCCCACCTCAAACCTGTGCTGCCCTGAAAGTCCTAAGGGAACCCTACAAACTGACATCAGGAAGCTGGGCTGGCCACTTTTCTTTCCCAGGGAAAAGGGCCGGTCTTTGTCTCCAGGGGCTGTGGCCCTGAGTGGCCGGCTGCCTGCAAAATATCCGAACGGACGAGGATATGTCCCAGACCCAACCTGCCCCCACCTCAAACCTGTGCTGCCCTGAAAGTCCTAAGGGAACCCTACAAACTGACATCAGGAACCTGGGCTGGCCACTTTTCTTTCCCAGGGAAAAGGGCCGGTCTTTGTCTCCAGGGGCTGTGGCCCTGAGTGGCCGGCTGCCTGCAAAATATCCGAACGGACGAGGATATGTCCCAGACCCAACCTGCCCCCACCTCAAACCTGTGCTGCCCTGAAAGTCCTAAGGGAACCCTACAAACTGACATCAGGAAGCTGGGCTGGCCACTTTTCTTTCCCAGGGAAAAGGGCCGGTCTTTGTCTCCAGGGGCTGTGGCCGGCTGAGTGGCCCTGAGTGGCCGGCTGCCTGCAAAATATCCGAACGGACGAGGATATGTCCCAGACCCAACCTGCCCCCACCTCAAACCTGTGCTGCCCTGAAAGTCCTAAGGGAACCCTACAAACTGACATCAGGAAGCTGGGCTGGCCACTTTTCTTTCCCAGGGAAAAGGGCCGGTCTTTGTCTCCAGGGGCTGTGGCCGGCTGAGTGGCCCTGAGTGGCCGGCTGCCTGCAAAATATCCGAACGGACGAGGATATGTCCCAGACCCAACCTGCCCCCACCTCAAACCTGTGCTGCCCTGAAAGTCCTAAGGGAACCCTACAAACTGACATCAGGAACCTGGGCTGGCCACTTTTCTTTCCCAGGGAAAAGGGCCGGTCTTTGTCTCCAGGGGCTGTGGCCGGCTGAGTGGCCCTGAGTGGCCGGCTGCCTGCAAAATATCCGAACGGACGAGGATATGTCCCAGACCCAACCTGCCCCCACCTCAAACCTGTGCTGCCCTGAAAGTCCTAAGGGAACCCTACAAACTGACATCAGGAAGCTGGGCTGGCCACTTTTCTTTCCCAGGGAAAAGGGCCGGTCTTTGTCTCCAGGGGCTGTGGCCCTGAGTGGCCGGCTGCCTGCAAAATATCCGAACGGACGAGGATATGTCCCAGACCCAACCTGCCCCCACCTCAAACCTGTGCTGCCCTGAAAGTCCTAAGGGAACCCTACAATCTGACATCAGGAAGCTGGGCTGGCCACTTTTCTTTCCCAGGGAAAAGGGCCGGTCTTTGTCTCCAGGGGCTGTGGCCCTGAGTGGCCGGCTGCCTGCAAAATATCCGAACGGACGAGGATATGTCCCAGACCCAACCTGCCCCCACCTCAAACCTGTGCTGCCCTGAAAGTCCTAAGGGAACCCTACAAACTGACATCAGGAACCTGGGCTGGCCACTTGTCTTTCCCAGGGAAAAGGGCCGGTCTTTGTCTCCAGGGGCTGTGGCCCTGAGTGGCCGGCTGCCTGCAAAATATCCGAACGGACGAGGATATGTCCCAGACCCAACCTGCCCCCACCTCAAACCTGTGCTGCCCTGAAAGTCCTAAGGGAACCCTACAAAGTGACATCAGGAACCTGGGCTGGCCACTTTTCTTTCCCAGGGAAAAGGGCCGGTCTTTGTCTCCAGGGGCTGTGGCCCTGAGTGGCCGGCTGCCTGCAAAATATCCGAACGGACGAGGATATGTCCCAGACCCAACCTGCCCCCACCTCAAACCTGTGCTGCCCTGAAAGTCCTAAGGGAACCCTACAAACTGACATCAGGAACCTGGGCTGGCCACTTTTCTTTCCCAGGGAAAAGGGCCGGTCTTTGTCTCCAGGGGCTGTGGCCCTGAGTGGCCGGCTGCCTGCAAAATATCCGAACGGACGAGGATATGTCCCAGACCCAACCTGCCCCCACCTCAAACCTGTGCTGCCCTGAAAGTCCTAAGGGAACCCTACAAACTGACATCAGGAAGCTGGGCTGGCCACTTTTCTTTCCCAGGGAAAAGGGCCGGTCTTTGTCTCCAGGGGCTGTGGCCCTGAGTGGCCGGCTGCCTGCAAAATATCCGAACGGACGAGGATATGTCCCAGACCCAACCTGCCCCCACCTCAAACCTGTGCTGCCCTGAAAGTCCTAAGGGAACCCTACAAACTGACATCAGGAAGCTGGGCTGGCCACTTTTCTTTCCCAGGGAAAAGGGCCGGTCTTTGTCTCCAGGGGCTGTGGCCCTGAGTGGCCGGCTGCCTGCAAAATATCCGAACGGACGAGGATATGTCCCAGACCCAACCTGCCCCCACCTCAAACCTGTGCTGCCCTGAAAGTCCTAAGGGAACCCTACAAACTGACATCAGGAAGCTGGGCTGGCCACTTGTCTTTCCCAGGGAAAAGGGCCGGTCTTTGTCTCCAGGGGCTGTGGCCCTGAGTGGCCGGCTGCCTGCAAAATATCCGAACGGACGAGGATATGTCCCAGACCCAACCTGCCCCCACCTCAAACCTGTGCTGCCCTGAAAGTCCTAAGAGAACCCTACAAACTGACATCAGGAAGCTGGGCTGGCCACTTTTCTTTCCCAGGGAAAAGGGCCGGTCTTTGTCTCCAGGGGCTGTGGCCCTGAGTGGCCGGCTGCCTGCAAAATATCCGAACGGACGAGGATATGTCCCAGACCCAACCTGCCCCCACCTCAAACCTGTGCTGCCCTGAAAGTCCTAAGGGAACCCTACAAACTGACATCAGGAACCTGGGCTGGCCACTTTTCTTTCCCAGGGAAAAGGGCCGGTCTTTGTCTCCAGGGGCTGTGGCCGGCTGAGTGGCCGGCTGCCTGCAAAATATCCGAACGGACGAGGATATGTCCCAGACCCAACCTACCCCCACCTCAAACCTGTGCTGCCCTGAAAGTCCTAAGGGAACCCTACAAACTGACATCAGGAACCTGGGCTGGCCACTTTTCTTTCCCAGGGAAAAGGGCCGGTCTTTGTCTCCAGGGGCTGTGGCCCTGAGTGGCCGGCTGCCTGCAAAATATCCGAACGGACGAGGATATGTCCCAGACCCAACCTGCCCCCACCTCAAACCTGTGCTGCCCTGAAAGTCCTAAGGGAACCCTACAAACTGACATCAGGAAGCTGGGCTGGCCACTTTTCTTTCCCAGGGAAAAGGGCCGGTCTTTGTCTCCAGGGGCTGTGGCCCTGAGTGGCCGGCTGCCTGCAAAATATCCGAACGGACGAGGATATGTCCCAGACCCAACCTGCCCCCACCTCAAACCTGTGCTGCCCTGAAAGTCCTAAGGGAACCCTACAAACTGACATCAGGAACCTGGGCTGGCCACTTTTCTTTCCCAGGGAAAAGGGCCGGTCTTTGTCTCCAGGGGCTGTGGCCCTGAGTGGCCGGCTGCCTGCAAAATATCCGAACGGACGAGGATATGTCCCAGACCCAACCTGCCCCCACCTCAAACCTGTGCTGCCCTGAAAGTCCTAAGGGAACCCTACAATCTGACATCAGGAAGCTGGGCTGGCCACTTTTCTTTCCCAGGGAAAAGGGCCGGTCTTTGTCTCCAGGGGCTGTGGCCCTGAGTGGCCGGCTGCCTGCAAAATATCCGAACGGACGAGGATATGTCCCAGACCCAACCTGCCCCCACCTCAAACCTGTGCTGCCCTGAAAGTCCTAAGGGAACCCTACAAACTGACATCAGGAAGCTGGGCTGGCCACTTTTCTTTCCCAGGGAAAAGGGCCGGTCTTTGTCTCCAGGGGCTGTGGCCCTGAGTGGCCGGCTGCCTGCAAAATATCCGAACGGACGAGGATATGTCCCAGACCCAACCTGCCCCCACCTCAAACCTGTGCTGCCCTGAAAGTCCTAAGGGAACCCTACAAACTGACATCAGGAACCTGGGCTGGCCACTTTTCTTTCCCAGGGAAAAGGGCCGGTCTTTGTCTCCAGGGGCTGTGGCCCTGAGTGGCCGGCTGCCTGCAAAATATCCGAACGGACGAGGATATGTCCCAGACCCAACCTGCCCCCACCTCAAACCTGTGCTGCCCTGAAAGTCCTAAGGGAACCCTACAAACTGACATCAGGAACCTGGGCTGGCCACTTTTCTTTCCCAGGGAAAAGGGCCGGTCTTTGTCTCCAGGGGCTGTGGCCCTGAGTGGCCGGCTGCCTGCAAAATATCCGAACGGACGAGGATATGTCCCAGACCCAACCTGCCCCCACCTCAAACCTGTGCTGCCCTGAAAGTCCTAAGGGAACCCTACAAACTGACATCAGGAAGCTGGGCTGGCCACTTTTCTTTCCCAGGGAAAAGGGCCGGTCTTTGTCTCCAGGGGCTGTGGCCCTGAGTGGCCGGCTGCCTGCAAAATATCCGAACGGACGAGGATATGTCCCAGACCCAACCTGCCCCCACCTCAAACCTGTGCTGCCCTGAAAGTCCTAAGGGAACCCTACAAACTGACATCAGGAACCTGGGCTGGCCACTTTTCTTTCCCAGGGAAAAGGGCCGGTCTTTGTCTCCAGGGGCTGTGGCCGGCTGAGTGGCCGGCTGCCTGCAAAATATCCGAACGGACGAGGATATGTCCCAGACCCAACCTGCCCCCACCTCAAACCTGTGCTGCCCTGAAAGTCCTAAGGGAACCCTACAAACTGACATCAGGAACCTGGGCTGGCCACTTTTCTTTCCCAGGGAAAAGGGCCGGTCTTTGTCTCCAGGGGCTGTGGCCCTGAGTGGCCGGCTGCCTGCAAAATATCCGAACGGACGAGGATATGTCCCAGACCCAACCTGCCCCCACCTCAAACCTGTGCTGCCCTGAAAGTCCTAAGGGAACCCTACAAACTGACATCAGGAAGCTGGGCTGGCCACTTTTCTTTCCCAGGGAAAAGGGCCGGTCTTTGTCTCCAGGGGCTGTGGCCCTGAGTGGCCGGCTGCCTGCAAAATATCCGAACGGACGAGGATATGTCCCAGACCCAACCTGCCCCCACCTCAAACCTGTGCTGCCCTGAAAGTCCTAAGGGAACCCTACAAACTGACATCAGGAACCTGGGCTGGCCACTTTTCTTTCCCAGGGAAAAGGGCCGGTCTTTGTCTCCAGGGGCTGTGGCCCTGAGTGGCCGGCTGCCTGCAAAATATCCGAACGGACGAGGATATGTCCCAGACCCAACCTGCCCCCACCTCAAACCTGTGCTGCCCTGAAAGTCCTAAGGGAACCCTACAAACTGACATCAGGAACCTGGGCTGGCCACTTTTCTTTCCCAGGGAAAAGGGCCGGTCTTTGTCTCCAGGGGCTGTGGCCCTGAGTGGCCGGCTGCCTGCAAAATATCCGAACGGACGAGGATATGTCCCAGACCCAACCTGCCCCCACCTCAAACCTGTGCTGCCCTGAAAGTCCTAAGGGAACCCTACAAACTGACATCAGGAAGCTGGGCTGGCCACTTTTCTTTCCCAGGGAAAAGGGCCGGTCTTTGTCTCCAGGGGCTGTGGCCCTGAGTGGCCGGCTGCCTGCAAAATATCCGAACGGACGAGGATATGTCCCAGACCCAACCTGCCCCCACCTCAAACCTGTGCTGCCCTGAAAGTCCTAAGGGAACCCTACAAACTGACATCAGGAAGCTGGGCTGGCCACTTTTCTTTCCCAGGGAAAAGGGCCGGTCTTTGTCTCCAGGGGCTGTGGCCCTGAGTGGCCGGCTGCCTGCAAAATATCCGAACGGACGAGGATATGTCCCAGACCCAACCTGCCCCCACCTCAAACCTGTGCTGCCCTGAAAGTCCTAAGGGAACCCTACAAACTGACATCAGGAACCTGGGCTGGCCACTTTTCTTTCCCAGGGAAAAGGGCCGGTCTTTGTCTCCAGGGGCTGTGGCCGGCTGAGTGGCCGGCTGCCTGCAAAATATCCGAACGGACGAGGATATGTCCCAGACCCAACCTGCCCCCACCTCAAACCTGTGCTGCCCTGAAAGTCCTAAGGGAACCCTACAAACTGACATCAGGAAGCTGGGCTGGCCACTTTTCTTTCCCAGGGAAAAGGGCCGGTCTTTGTCTCCAGGGGCTGTGGCCCTGAGTGGCCGGCTGCCTGCAAAATATCCGAACGGACGAGGATATGTCCCAGACCCAACCTGCCCCCACCTCAAACCTGTGCTGCCCTGAAAGTCCTAAGGGAACCCTACAAACTGACATCAGGAAGCTGGGCTGGCCACTTTTCTTTCCCAGGGAAAAGGGCCGGTCTTTGTCTCCAGGGGCTGTGGCCCTGAGTGGCCGGCTGCCTGCAAAATATCCGAACGGACGAGGATATGTCCCAGACCCAACCTGCCCCCACCTCAAACCTGTGCTGCCCTGAAAGTCCTAAGGGAACCCTACAAACTGACATCAGGAACCTGGGCTGGCCACTTTTCTTTCCCAGGGAAAAGGGCCGGTCTTTGTCTCCAGGGGCTGTGGCCCTGAGTGGCCGGCTGCCTGCAAAATATCCGAACGGACGAGGATATGTCCCAGACCCAACCTGCCCCCACCTCAAACCTGTGCTGCCCTGAAAGTCCTAAGGGAACCCTACAAACTGACATCAGGAAGCTGGGCTGGCCACTTTTCTTTCCCAGGGAAAAGGGCCGGTCTTTGTCTCCAGGGGCTGTGGCCGGCTGAGTGGCCCTGAGTGGCCGGCTGCCTGCAAAATATCCGAACGGACGAGGATATGTCCCAGACCCAACCTGCCCCCACCTCAAACCTGTGCTGCCCTGAAAGTCCTAAGGGAACCCTACAAACTGACATCAGGAAGCTGGGCTGGCCACTTTTCTTTCCCAGGGAAAAGGGCCGGTCTTTGTCTCCAGGGGCTGTGGCCGGCTGAGTGGCCCTGAGTGGCCGGCTGCCTGCAAAATATCCGAACGGACGAGGATATGTCCCAGACCCAACCTGCCCCCACCTCAAACCTGTGCTGCCCTGAAAGTCCTAAGGGAACCCTACAAACTGACATCAGGAACCTGGGCTGGCCACTTTTCTTTCCCAGGGAAAAGGGCCGGTCTTTGTCTCCAGGGGCTGTGGCCGGCTGAGTGGCCCTGAGTGGCCGGCTGCCTGCAAAATATCCGAACGGACGAGGATATGTCCCAGACCCAACCTGCCCCCACCTCAAACCTGTGCTGCCCTGAAAGTCCTAAGGGAACCCTACAAACTGACATCAGGAAGCTGGGCTGGCCACTTTTCTTTCCCAGGGAAAAGGGCCGGTCTTTGTCTCCAGGGGCTGTGGCCCTGAGTGGCCGGCTGCCTGCAAAATATCCGAACGGACGAGGATATGTCCCAGACCCAACCTGCCCCCACCTCAAACCTGTGCTGCCCTGAAAGTCCTAAGGGAACCCTACAATCTGACATCAGGAAGCTGGGCTGGCCACTTTTCTTTCCCAGGGAAAAGGGCCGGTCTTTGTCTCCAGGGGCTGTGGCCCTGAGTGGCCGGCTGCCTGCAAAATATCCGAACGGACGAGGATATGTCCCAGACCCAACCTGCCCCCACCTCAAACCTGTGCTGCCCTGAAAGTCCTAAGGGAACCCTACAAACTGACATCAGGAACCTGGGCTGGCCACTTGTCTTTCCCAGGGAAAAGGGCCGGTCTTTGTCTCCAGGGGCTGTGGCCCTGAGTGGCCGGCTGCCTGCAAAATATCCGAACGGACGAGGATATGTCCCAGACCCAACCTGCCCCCACCTCAAACCTGTGCTGCCCTGAAAGTCCTAAGGGAACCCTACAAAGTGACATCAGGAACCTGGGCTGGCCACTTTTCTTTCCCAGGGAAAAGGGCCGGTCTTTGTCTCCAGGGGCTGTGGCCCTGAGTGGCCGGCTGCCTGCAAAATATCCGAACGGACGAGGATATGTCCCAGACCCAACCTGCCCCCACCTCAAACCTGTGCTGCCCTGAAAGTCCTAAGGGAACCCTACAAACTGACATCAGGAACCTGGGCTGGCCACTTTTCTTTCCCAGGGAAAAGGGCCGGTCTTTGTCTCCAGGGGCTGTGGCCCTGAGTGGCCGGCTGCCTGCAAAATATCCGAACGGACGAGGATATGTCCCAGACCCAACCTGCCCCCACCTCAAACCTGTGCTGCCCTGAAAGTCCTAAGGGAACCCTACAAACTGACATCAGGAAGCTGGGCTGGCCACTTTTCTTTCCCAGGGAAAAGGGCCGGTCTTTGTCTCCAGGGGCTGTGGCCCTGAGTGGCCGGCTGCCTGCAAAATATCCGAACGGACGAGGATATGTCCCAGACCCAACCTGCCCCCACCTCAAACCTGTGCTGCCCTGAAAGTCCTAAGGGAACCCTACAAACTGACATCAGGAAGCTGGGCTGGCCACTTTTCTTTCCCAGGGAAAAGGGCCGGTCTTTGTCTCCAGGGGCTGTGGCCCTGAGTGGCCGGCTGCCTGCAAAATATCCGAACGGACGAGGATATGTCCCAGACCCAACCTGCCCCCACCTCAAACCTGTGCTGCCCTGAAAGTCCTAAGGGAACCCTACAAACTGACATCAGGAAGCTGGGCTGGCCACTTGTCTTTCCCAGGGAAAAGGGCCGGTCTTTGTCTCCAGGGGCTGTGGCCCTGAGTGGCCGGCTGCCTGCAAAATATCCGAACGGACGAGGATATGTCCCAGACCCAACCTGCCCCCACCTCAAACCTGTGCTGCCCTGAAAGTCCTAAGAGAACCCTACAAACTGACATCAGGAAGCTGGGCTGGCCACTTTTCTTTCCCAGGGAAAAGGGCCGGTCTTTGTCTCCAGGGGCTGTGGCCCTGAGTGGCCGGCTGCCTGCAAAATATCCGAACGGACGAGGATATGTCCCAGACCCAACCTGCCCCCACCTCAAACCTGTGCTGCCCTGAAAGTCCTAAGGGAACCCTACAAACTGACATCAGGAACCTGGGCTGGCCACTTTTCTTTCCCAGGGAAAAGGGCCGGTCTTTGTCTCCAGGGGCTGTGGCCGGCTGAGTGGCCGGCTGCCTGCAAAATATCCGAACGGACGAGGATATGTCCCAGACCCAACCTACCCCCACCTCAAACCTGTGCTGCCCTGAAAGTCCTAAGGGAACCCTACAAACTGACATCAGGAACCTGGGCTGGCCACTTTTCTTTCCCAGGGAAAAGGGCCGGTCTTTGTCTCCAGGGGCTGTGGCCCTGAGTGGCCGGCTGCCTGCAAAATATCCGAACGGACGAGGATATGTCCCAGACCCAACCTGCCCCCACCTCAAACCTGTGCTGCCCTGAAAGTCCTAAGGGAACCCTACAAACTGACATCAGGAAGCTGGGCTGGCCACTTTTCTTTCCCAGGGAAAAGGGCCGGTCTTTGTCTCCAGGGGCTGTGGCCCTGAGTGGCCGGCTGCCTGCAAAATATCCGAACGGACGAGGATATGTCCCAGACCCAACCTGCCCCCACCTCAAACCTGTGCTGCCCTGAAAGTCCTAAGGGAACCCTACAAACTGACATCAGGAACCTGGGCTGGCCACTTTTCTTTCCCAGGGAAAAGGGCCGGTCTTTGTCTCCAGGGGCTGTGGCCCTGAGTGGCCGGCTGCCTGCAAAATATCCGAACGGACGAGGATATGTCCCAGACCCAACCTGCCCCCACCTCAAACCTGTGCTGCCCTGAAAGTCCTAAGGGAACCCTACAATCTGACATCAGGAAGCTGGGCTGGCCACTTTTCTTTCCCAGGGAAAAGGGCCGGTCTTTGTCTCCAGGGGCTGTGGCCCTGAGTGGCCGGCTGCCTGCAAAATATCCGAACGGACGAGGATATGTCCCAGACCCAACCTGCCCCCACCTCAAACCTGTGCTGCCCTGAAAGTCCTAAGGGAACCCTACAAACTGACATCAGGAACCTGGGCTGGCCACTTTTCTTTCCCAGGGAAAAGGGCCGGTCTTTGTCTCCAGGGGCTGTGGCCGGCTGAGTGGCCGGCTGCCTGCAAAATATCCGAACGGACGAGGATATGTCCCAGACCCAACCTGCCCCCACCTCAAACCTGTGCTGCCCTGAAAGTCCTAAGGGAACCCTACAAACTGACATCAGGAAGCTGGGCTGGCCACTTTTCTTTCCCAGGGAAAAGGGCCGGTCTTTGTCTCCAGGGGCTGTGGCCGGCTGAGTGGCCCTGAGTGGCCGGCTGCCTGCAAAATATCCGAACGGACGAGGATATGTCCCAGACCCAACCTGCCCCCACCTCAAACCTGTGCTGCCCTGAAAGTCCTAAGGGAACCCTACAAACTGACATCAGGAACCTGGGCTGGCCACTTTTCTTTCCCAGGGAAAAGGGCCGGTCTTTGTCTCCAGGGGCTGTGGCCCTGAGTGGCCGGCTGCCTGCAAAATATCCGAACGGACGAGGATATGTCCCAGACCCAACCTGCCCCCACCCCAAACCTGTGCTGCCCTGACAGTCCCAAGAGAACCCTACAAACTGACATCAGGAACCTGGGCTGGCCACTTTTCTTTCCCAGGGAAAAGGGCCGGTCTTTGTCTCCAGGGGCTGTGGCCCTGAGTGGCCGGCTGCCTGCAAAATATCCGAACGGACGAGGATATGTCCCAGACCCAACCTGCCCCCACCTCAAACCTGTGCTGCCCTGAAAGTCCTAAGGGAACCCTACAAACTGACATCAGGAAGCTGGGCTGGCCACTTTTCTTTCCCAGGGAAAAGGGCCGGTCTTTGTCTCCAGGGGCTGTGGCCCTGAGTGGCCGGCTGCCTGCAAAATATCCGAACGGACGAGGATATGTCCCAGACCCAACCTGCCCCCACCTCAAACCTGTGCTGCCCTGAAAGTCCTAAGGGAACCCTACAAACTGACATCAGGAACCTGGGCTGGCCACTTTTCTTTCCCAGGGAAAAGGGCCGGTCTTTGTCTCCAGGGGCTGTGGCCGGCTGAGTGGCCCTGAGTGGCCGGCTGCCTGCAAAATATCCGAACGGACGAGGATATGTCCCAGACCCAACCTGCCCCCACCTCAAACCTGTGCTGCCCTGAAAGTCCTAAGGGAACCCTACAAACTGACATCAGGAAGCTGGGCTGGCCACTTTTCTTTCCCAGGGAAAAGGGCCGGTCTTTGTCTCCAGGGGCTGTGGCCCTGAGTGGCCGGCTGCCTGCAAAATATCCGAACGGACGAGGATATGTCCCAGACCCAACCTGCCCCCACCTCAAACCTGTGCTGCCCTGAAAGTCCTAAGGGAACCCTACAAACTGACATCAGGAAGCTGGGCTGGCCACTTTTCTTTCCCAGGGAAAAGGGCCGGTCTTTGTCTCCAGGGGCTGTGGCCCTGAGTGGCCGGCTGCCTGCAAAATATCCGAACGGACGAGGATATGTCCCAGACCCAACCTGCCCCCACCTCAAACCTGTGCTGCCCTGAAAGTCCTAAGGGAACCCTACAAACTGACATCAGGAACCTGGGCTGGCCACTTGTCTTTCCCAGGGAAAAGGGCCGGTCTTTGTCTCCAGGGGCTGTGGCCCTGAGTGGCCGGCTGCCTGCAAAATATCCGAACGGACGAGGATATGTCCCAGACCCAACCTGCCCCCACCTCAAACCTGTGCTGCCCTGAAAGTCCTAAGGGAACCCTACAAACTGACATCAGGAACCTGGGCTGGCCACTTTTCTTTCCCAGGGAAAAGGGCCGGTCTTTGTCTCCAGGGGCTGTGGCCCTGAGTGGCCGGCTGCCTGCAAAATATCCGAACGGACGAGGATATGTCCCAGACCCAACCTGCCCCCACCTCAAACCTGTGCTGCCCTGAAAGTCCTAAGGGAACCCTACAAACTGACATCAGGAAGCTGGGCTGGCCACTTTTCTTTCCCAGGGAAAAGGGCCGGTCTTTGTCTCCAGGGGCTGTGGCCCTGAGTGGCCGGCTGCCTGCAAAATATCCGAACGGACGAGGATATGTCCCAGACCCAACCTGCCCCCACCTCAAACCTGTGCTGCCCTGAAAGTCCTAAGGGAACCCTACAAACTGACATCAGGAAGCTGGGCTGGCCACTTTTCTTTCCCAGGGAAAAGGGCCGGTCTTTGTCTCCAGGGGCTGTGGCCCTGAGTGGCCGGCTGCCTGCAAAATATCCGAACGGACGAGGATATGTCCCAGACCCAACCTGCCCCCACCTCAAACCTGTGCTGCCCTGAAAGTCCTAAGGGAACCCTACAAACTGACATCAGGAAGCTGGGCTGGCCACTTTTCTTTCCCAGGGAAAAGGGCCGGTCTTTGTCTCCAGGGGCTGTGGCCCTGAGTGGCCGGCTGCCTGCAAAATATCCGAACGGACGAGGATATGTCCCAGACCCAACCTGCCCCCACCTCAAACCTGTGCTGCCCTGACAGTCCTAAGGGAACCCTACAAACTGACATCAGGAACCTGGGCTGGCCACTTTTCTTTCCCAGGGAAAAGGGCTGGTCTTTGTCTCCAGGGGCTGTGGCCCTGAGTGGCCGGCTGCCTGCAAAATATCCGAACGGACGAGGATATGTCCCAGACCCAACCTGCCCCCACCTCAAACCTGTGCTGCCCTGAAAGTCCTAAGGGAACCCTACAAACTGACATCAGGAAGCTGGGCTGGCCACTTTTCTTTCCCAGGGAAAAGGGCCGGTCTTTGTCTCCAGGGGCTGTGGCCCTGAGTGGCCGGCTGCCTGCAAAATATCCGAACGGACGAGGATATGTCCCAGACCCAACCTGCCCCCACCTCAAATATGTGCTGCCCTGAAAGTCCTAAGGGAACCCTACAAACTGACATCAGGAACCTGGGCTGGCCACTTTTCTTTCCCAGGGAAAAGGGCCGGTCTTTGTCTCCAGGGGCTGTGGCCCTGAGTGGCCGGCTGCCTGCAAAATATCCGAACGGACGAGGATATGTCCCAGACCCAACCTGCCCCCACCTCAAACCTGTGCTGCCCTGAAAGTCCTAAGGGAACCCTACAAACTGACATCAGGAACCTGGGCTGGCCACTTTTCTTTCCCAGGGAAAAGGGCCGGTCTTTGTCTCCAGGGGCTGTGGCCGGCTGAGTGGCCGGCTGCCTGCAAAATATCCGAACGGACGAGGATATGTCCCAGACCCAACCTGCCCCCACCCCAAACCTGTGCTGCCCTGACAGTCCCAAGAGAACCCTACAAACTGACATCTGGAACCTGGGCTGGCCACTTTTCTTTCCCAGGGAAAAGGGCCGGTCTTTGTCTCCAGGGGCTGTGGCCCTGAGTGGCCGGCTGCCTGCAAAATATCCGAACGGACGAGGATATGTCCCAGACCCAACCTGCCCCCACCTCAAACCTGTGCTGCCCTGAAAGTCCTAAGGGAACCCTACAAACTGACATCAGGAAGCTGGGCTGGCCACTTTTCTTTCCCAGGGAAAAGGGCCGGTCTTTGTCTCCAGGGGCTGTGGCCCTGAGTGGCCGGCTGCCTGCAAAATATCCGAACGGACGAGGATATGTCCCAGACCCAACCTGCCCCCACCTCAAACCTGTGCTGCCCTGAAAGTCCTAAGGGAACCCTACAAACTGACATCAGGAAGCTGGGCTGGCCACTTTTCTTTCCCAGGGAAAAGGGCCGGTCTTTGTCTCCAGGGGCTGTGGCCCTGAGTGGCCGGCTGCCTGCAAAATATCCGAACGGACGAGGATATGTCCCAGACCCAACCTGCCCCCACCTCAAACCTGTGCTGCCCTGAAAGTCCTAAGGGAACCCTACAAACTGACATCAGGAACCTGGGCTGGCCACTTTTCTTTCCCAGGGAAAAGGGCCGGTCTTTGTCTCCAGGGGCTGTGGCCGGCTGAGTGGCCGGCTGCCTGCAAAATATCCGAACGGACGAGGATATGTCCCAGACCCAACCTGCCCCCACCCCAAACCTGTGCTGCCCTGACAGTCCCAAGAGAACCCTACAAACTGACATCAGGAACCTGGGCTGGCCACTTTTCTTTCCCAGGGAAAAGGGCCGGTCTTTGTCTCCAGGGGCTGTGGCCCTGAGTGGCCGGCTGCCTGCAAAATATCCGAACGGACGAGGATATGTCCCAGACCCAACCTGCCCCCACCCCAAACCTGTGCTGCCCTGACAGTCCCAAGAGAACCCTACAAACTGACATCAGGAACCTGGGCTGGCCACTTTTCTTTCCCAGGGAAAAGGGCCGGTCTTTGTCTCCAGGGGCTGTGGCCCTGAGTGGCCGGCTGCCTGCAAAATATCCGAACGGACGAGGATATGTCCCAGACCCAACCTGCCCCCACCTCAAACCTGTGCTGCCCTGAAAGTCCTAAGGGAACCCTACAAACTGACATCAGGAAGCTGGGCTGGCCACTTTTCTTTCCCAGGGAAAAGGGCCGGTCTTTGTCTCCAGGGGCTGTGGCCCTGAGTGGCCGGCTGCCTGCAAAATATCCGAACGGACGAGGATATGTCCCAGACCCAACCTGCCCCCACCTCAAACCTGTGCTGCCCTGAAAGTCCTAAGGGAACCCTACAAACTGACATCAGGAACCTGGGCTGGCCACTTTTCTTTCCCAGGGAAAAGGGCCGGTCTTTGTCTCCAGGGGCTGTGGCCCTGAGTGGCCGGCTGCCTGCAAAATATCCGAACGGACGAGGATATGTCCCAGACCCAACCTGCCCCCACCTCAAACCTGTGCTGCCCTGAAAGTCCTAAGGGAACCCTACAAACTGACATCAGGAACCTGGGCTGGCCACTTTTCTTTCCCAGGGAAAAGGGCCGGTCTTTGTCTCCAGGGGCTGTGGCCGGCTGAGTGGCCCTGAGTGGCCGGCTGCCTGCAAAATATCCGAACGGACGAGGATATGTCCCAGACCCAACCTGCCCCCACCTCAAACCTGTGCTGCCCTGAAAGTCCTAAGGGAACCCTACAAACTGACATCAGGAACCTGGGCTGGCCACTTTTCTTTCCCAGGGAAAAGGGCCGGTCTTTGTCTCCAGGGGCTGTGGCCCTGAGTGGCCGGCTGCCTGCAAAATATCCGAACGGACGAGGATATGTCCCAGACCCAACCTGCCCCCACCTCAAACCTGTGCTGCCCTGAAAGTCCTAAGGGAACCCTACAAACTGACATCAGGAACCTGGGCTGGCCACTTTTCTTTCCCAGGGAAAAGGGCCGGTCTTTGTCTCCAGGGGCTGTGGCCGGCTGAGTGGCCCTGAGTGGCCGGCTGCCTGCAAAATATCCGAACGGACGAGGATATGTCCCAGACCCAACCTGCCCCCACCTCAAACCTGTGCTGCCCTGAAAGTCCTAAGGGAACCCTACAAACTGACATCAGGAACCTGGGCTGGCCACTTTTCTTTCCCAGGGAAAAGGGCCGGTCTTTGTCTCCAGGGGCTGTGGCCCTGAGTGGCCGGCTGCCTGCAAAATATCCGAACGGACGAGGATATGTCCCAGACCCAACCTGCCCCCACCTCAAACCTGTGCTGCCCTGAAAGTCCTAAGGGAACCCTACAAACTGACATCAGGAAGCTGGGCTGGCCACTTTTCTTTCCCAGGGAAAAGGGCCGGTCTTTGTCTCCAGGGGCTGTGGCCCTGAGTGGCCGGCTGCCTGCAAAATATCCGAACGGACGAGGATATGTCCCAGACCCAACCTGCCCCCACCTCAAACCTGTGCTGCCCTGAAAGTCCTAAGGGAACCCTACAAACTGACATCAGGAACCTGGGCTGGCCACTTTTCTTTCCCAGGGAAAAGGGCCGGTGTTTGTCTCCAGGGGCTGTGGCCCTGAGTGGCCGGCTGCCTGCAAAATATCCGAACGGACGAGGATATGTCCCAGACCCAACCTGCCCCCACCTCAAACCTGTGCTGCCCTGAAAGTCCTAAGGGAACCCTACAAACTGACATCAGGAACCTGGGCTGGCCACTTTTCTTTCCCAGGGAAAAGGGCCGGTCTTTGTCTCCAGGGGCTGTGGCCTGAGTGGCCGGCTGCCTGCAAAATATCCGAACGGACGAGGATATGTCCCAGACCCAACCTGCCCCCACCTCAAACCTGTGCTGCCCTGAAAGTCCTAAGGGAACCCTACAAACTGACATCAGAAGCTGGGCTGGCCACTTTTCTTTCCCAGGGAAAAGGGCCGGTCTTTGTCTCCAGGGGCTGTGGCCCTGAGTGGCCGGCTGCCTGCAAAATATCCGAACGGACGAGGATATGTCCCAGACCCAACCTGCCCCCACCTCAAACCTGTGCTGCCCTGAAAGTCCTAAGGGAACCCTACAAACTGACATCAGGAACCTGGGCTGGCCACTTTTCTTTCCCAGGGAAAAGGGCCGGTCTTTGTCTCCAGGGGCTGTGGCCGGCTGAGTGGCCCTGAGTGGCCGGCTGCCTGCAAAATATCCGAACGGACGAGGATATGTCCCAGACCCAACCTGCCCCCACCTCAAACCTGTGCTGCCCTGAAAGTCCTAAGGGAACCCTACAAACTGACATCAGGAACCTGGGCTGGCCACTTTTCTTTCCCAGGGAAAAGGGCCGGTCTTTGTCTCCAGGGGCTGTGGCCCTGAGTGGCCGGCTGCCTGCAAAATATCCGAACGGACGAGGATATGTCCCAGACCCAACCTGCCCCCACCTCAAACCTGTGCTGCCCTGACAGTCCCAAGAGAACCCTACAAACTGACATCAGGAACCTGGGCTGGCCACTTTTCTTTCCCAGGGAAAAGGGCCGGTCTTTGTCTCCAGGGGCTGTGGCCCTGAGTGGCCGGCTGCCTGCAAAATATCCGAACGGACGAGGATATGTCCCAGACCCAACCTGCCCCCACCTCAAACCTGTGCTGCCCTGAAAGTCCTAAGGGAACCCTACAATCTGACATCAGGAAGCTGGGCTGGCCACTTTTCTTTCCCAGGGAAAAGGGCCGGTCTTTGTCTCCAGGGGCTGTGGCCCTGAGTGGCCGGCTGCCTGCAAAATATCCGAACGGACGAGGATATGTCCCAGACCCAACCTGCCCCCACCTCAAACCTGTGCTGCCCTGAAAGTCCTAAGGGAACCCTACAAACTGACATCAGGAACCTGGGCTGGCCACTTTTCTTTCCCAGGGAAAAGGGCCGGTCTTTGTCTCCAGGGGCTGTGGCCCTGAGTGGCCGGCTGCCTGCAAAATATCCGAACGGACAAGGATATGTCCCAGACCCAACCTGCCCCCACCTCAAACCTGTGCTGCCCTGACAGTCCCAAGGAACCCTACAATCTGACATCAGGAAGCTGGGCTGGCCACTTTTCTTTCCCAGGGAAAAGGGCCGGTCTTTGTCTCCAGGGGCTGTGGCCCTGAGTGGCCGGCTGCCTGCAAAATATCCGAACGGACGAGGATATGTCCCAGACCCAACCTGCCCCCACCTCAAACCTGTGCTGCCCTGAAAGTCCTAAGGGAACCCTACAAACTGACATCAGGAAGCTGGGCTGGCCACTTTTCTTTCCCAGGGAAAAGGGCCGGTCTTTGTCTCCAGGGGCTGTGGCCCTGAGTGGCCGGCTGCCTGCAAAATATCCGAACGGACGAGGATATGTCCCAGACCCAACCTGCCCCCACCTCAAACCTGTGCTGCCTTGACAGTCCCAAGGGAACCCTACAAACTGACATCAGGAAGCTGGGCTGGCCACTTTTCTTTCCCAGGGAAAAGGGCCGGTCTTTGTCTCCAGGGGCTGTGGCCCTGAGTGGCCGGCTGCCTGCAAAATATCCGAATGGACGAGGATATGTCCCAGACCCAACCTGCCCCCACCTCAAACCTGTGCTGCCCTGAAAGTCCTAAGGGAACCCTACAAACTGACATCAGGAAGCTGGGCTGGCCACTTTTCTTTCCCAGGGAAAAGGGCCGGTCTTTGTCTCCAGGGGCTGTGGCCCTGAGTGGCCGGCTGCCTGCAAAATATCCGAACGGACGAGGATATGTCCCAGACCCAACCTGCCCCCACCTCAAACCTGTGCTGCCCTGAAAGTCCTAAGGGAACCCTACAAACTGACATCAGGAAGCTGGGCTGGCCACTTTTCTTTCCCAGGGAAAAGGGCCGGTCTTTGTCTCCAGGGGCTGTGGCCCTGAGTGGCCGGCTGCCTGCAAAATATCCGAACGGACGAGGATATGTCCCAGACCCAACCTGCCCCCACCTCAAACCTGTGCTGCCCTGACAGTCCCAAGGGAACCCTACAAACTGACATCAGGAACCTGGGCTGGCCACTTTTCTTTCCCAGGGAAAAGGGCCGGTCTTTGTCTCCAGGGGCTGTGGCCCTGAGTGGCCGGCTGCCTGCAAAATATCCGAACGGACAAGGATATGTCCCAGACCCAACCTGCCCCCACCTCAAACCTGTGCTGCCCTGAAAGTCCTAAGGGAACCCTACAAACTGACATCAGGAAGCTGGGCTGGCCACTTTTCTTTCCCAGGGAAAAGGGCCGGTCTTTGTCTCCAGGGGCTGTGGCCCTGAGTGGCCGGCTGCCTGCAAAATATCCGAACGGACGAGGATATGTCCCAGACCCAACCTGCCCCCACCTCAAACCTGTGCTGCCCTGACAGTCCTAAGGGAACCCTACAAACTGACATCAGGAACCTGGGCTGGACACTTTTCTTTCCCAGGGAAAAGGGCCAGTCTTTGTCTCCAGGGGCTGTGGCCCTGAGTGGCCGGCTGCCTGCAAAATATCCGAACGGACGAGGATATGTCCCAGACCCAACCTGCCCCCACCTCAAACCTGTGCTGCCCTGACAGTCCCAAGGGAACCCTACAAACTGACATCAGGAAGCTGGGCTGGCCACTTTTCTTTCCCAGGAAAAGGGCCGGTCTTTGTCTCCAGGGGCTGTGGCCCTGAGTGGCCGGCTGCCTGCAAAATATCCGAACGGACGAGGATATGTCCCAGACCCAACCTGCCCCCACCTCAAACCTGTGCTGCCCTGAAAGTCCTAAGGGAACCCTACAACCTGACATCAGGAAGCTGGGCTGGCCACTTTTCTTTCCCAGGGAAAAGGGCCGGTCTTTGTCTCCAGGGGCTGTGGCCCTGAGTGGCCGGCTGCCTGCAAAATATCCGAACGGACGAGGATATGTCCCAGACCCAACCTGCCCCCACCTCAAACCTGTGCTGCCCTGACAGTCCCAAGGGAACCCTACAAACTGACATCAGGAAGCTGGGCTGGCCACTTTTCTTTCCCAGGGAAAAGGGCCGGTCTTTGTCTCCAGGGGCTGTGGCCCTGAGTGGCCGGCTGCCTGCAAAATATCCGAACGGACGAGGATATGTCCCAGACCCAACCTGCCCCCACCTCAAACCTGTGCTGCCCTGAAAGTCCTAAGGGAACCCTACAAACTGACATCAGGAAGCTGGGCTGGCCACTTTTCTTTCCCAGGGAAAAGGGCCGGTCTTTGTCTCCAGGGGCTGTGGCCCTGAGTGGCCGGCTGCCTGCAAAATATCCGAACGGACGAGGATATGTCCCAGACCCAACCTGCCCCCACCTCAAACCTGTGCTGCCCTGAAAGTCCTAAGGGAACCCTACAAACTGACATCAGGAAGCTGGGCTGGCCACTTTTCTTTCCCAGGGAAAAGGGCCGGTCTTTGTCTCCAGGGGCTGTGGCCCTGAGTGGCCGGCTGCCTGCAAAATATCCGAACGGACGAGGATATGTCCCAGACCCAACCTGCCCCCACCTCAAACCTGTGCTGCCCTGAAAGTCCTAAGGGAACCCTACAAACTGACATCAGGAAGCTGGGCTGGCCACTTTTCTTTCCCAGGAAAAGGGCCGGTCTTTGTCTCCAGGGGCTGTGGCCCTGAGTGGCCGGCTGCCTGCAAAATATCCGAACGGACGAGGATATGTCCCAGACCCAACCTGCCCCCACCTCAAACCTGTGCTGCCCTGAAAGTCCTAAGGGAACCCTACAAACTGACATCAGGAAGCTGGGCTGGCCACTTTTCTTTCCAGGGAAAAGGGCCGGTCTTTGTCTCCAGGGGCTGTGGCCCTGAGTGGCCGGCTGCCTGCAAAATATCCGAACGGACGAGGATATGTCCCAGACCCAACCTGCCCCCACCTCAAACCTGTGCTGCCCTGAAAGTCCTAAGGGAACCCTACAAACTGACATCAAGAACCTGGGCTGGCCACTTTTCTTTCCCAGGGAAAAGGGCCGGTCTTTGTCTCCAGGGGCTGTGGCATGCTGAGTGGCCGTCTGCCTGCAAAATATCCGAACGGACGAGGATATGTCCCAGACCCAACCTGCCCCCACCCCAAACCTGTGCTGCCCTGACAGTCCCAAGAGAACCCTACAAACTGACATCAGGAACCTGGGCTGGCCACTTTTCTTTCCCAGGGAAAAGGGCCGGTCTTTGTCTCCAGGGGCTGTGGCCCTGAGTGGCCGGCTGCCTGCAAAATATCCGAACGGACGAGGATATGTCCCAGACCCAACCTGCCCCCACCTCAAACCTGTGCTGCCCTGAAAGTCCTAAGGGAACCCTACAAACTGACATCAGGAAGCTGGGCTGGCCACTTTTCTTTCCCAGGGAAAAGGGCCGGTCTTTGTCTCCAGGGGCTGTGGCCCTGAGTGGCCGGCTGCCTGCAAAATATCCGAACGGACGAGGATATGTCCCAGACCCAACCTGCCCCCACCTCAAACCTGTGCTGCCCTGAAAGTCCTAAGGGAACCCTACAAACTGACATCAGGAACCTGGGCTGGCCACTTTTCTTTCCCAGGGAAAAGGGCCGGTCTTTGTCTCCAGGGGCTGTGGCCCTGAGTGGCCGGCTGCCTGCAAAATATCTGAACGGACGAGGATATGTCCCAGACCCAACCTGCCCCCACCTCAAACCTGTGCTGCCCTGACAGTCCCAAGAGAACCCTACAAACTGACATCAGGAAGCTGGGCTGGCCACTTTTCTTTCCCAGGGAAAAGGGCCGGTCTTTGTCTCCAGGGGCTGTGGCCCTGAGTGGCCGGCTGCCTGCAAAATATCCGAACGGACGAGGATATGTCCCAGACCCAACCTGCCCCCACCTCAAACCTGTGCTGCCCTGAAAGTCCTAAGGGAACCCTACAAACTGACATCAGGAAGCTGGGCTGGCCACTTTTCTTTCCCAGGGAAAAGGGCCGGTCTTTGTCTCCAGGGGCTGTGGCCCTGAGTGGCCGGCTGCCTGCAAAATATCCGAACGGACGAGGATATGTCCCAGACCCAACCTGCCCCCACCTCAAACCTGTGCTGCCCTGAAAGTCCTAAGGGAACCCTACAAACTGACATCAGGAACCTGGGCTGGCCACTTTTCTTTCCCAGGGAAAAGGGCCGGTCTTTGTCTCCAGGGGCTGTGGCCGGCTGAGTGGCCCTGAGTGGCCGGCTGCCTGCAAAATATCCGAACGGACGAGGATATGTCCCAGACCCAACCTGCCCCCACCTCAAACCTGTGCTGCCCTGAAAGTCCTAAGGGAACCCTACAAACTGACATCAGGAACCTGGGCTGGCCACTTTTCTTTCCCAGGGAAAAGGGCCGGTCTTTGTCTCCAGGGGCTGTGGCCGGCTGAGTGGCCCTGAGTGGCCGGCTGCCTGCAAAATATCCGAACGGACGAGGATATGTCCCAGACCCAACCTGCCCCCACCTCAAACCTGTGCTGCCCTGAAAGTCCCAAGAGAACCCTACAAACTGACATCAGGAAGCTGGGCTGGCCACTTTTCTTTCCCAGGGAAAAGGGCCGGTCTTTGTCTCCAGGGGCTGTGGCCCTGAGTGGCCGGCTGCCTGCAAAATATCCGAACGGACGAGGATATGTCCCAGACCCAACCTGCCCCCACCTCAAACCTGTGCTGCCCTGAAAGTCCTAAGGGAACCCTACAAACTGACATCAGGAAGCTGGGCTGGCCACTTTTCTTTCCCAGGGAAAAGGGCCGGTCTTTGTCTCCAGGGGCTGTGGCCCTGAGTGGCCGGCTGCCTGCAAAATATCCGAACGGACGAGGATATGTCCCAGACCCAACCTGCCCCCACCTCAAACCTGTGCTGCCCTGAAAGTCCTAAGGGAACCCTACAAACTGACATCAGGAAGCTGGGCTGGCCACTTGTCTTTCCCAGGGAAAAGGGCCGGTGTTTGTCTCCAGGGGCTGTGGCCCTGAGTGGCCGGCTGCCTGCAAAATATCCGAACGGACGAGGATATGTCCCAGACCCAACCTGCCCCCACCTCAAACCTGTGCTGCCCTGAAAGTCCTAAGGGAACCCTACAAACTGACATCAGGAAGCTGGGCTGGCCACTTTTCTTTCCCAGGGAAAAGGGCCGGTCTTTGTCTCCAGGGGCTGTGGCCCTGAGTGGCCGGCTGCCTGCAAAATATCCGAACGGACGAGGATATGTCCCAGACCCAACCTGCCCCCACCTCAAACCTGTGCTGCCCTGAAAGTCCTAAGGGAACCCTACAATCTGACATCAGGAACCTGGGCTGGCCACTTTTCTTTCCCAGGGAAAAGGGCCGGTCTTTGTCTCCAGGGGCTGTGGCCCTGAGTGGCCGGCTGCCTGCAAAATATCCGAACGGACGAGGATATGTCCCAGACCCAACCTGCCCCCACCTCAAACCTGTGCTGCCCTGAAAGTCCTAAGGGAACCCTACAAACTGACATCAGGAACCTGGGCTGGCCACTTGTCTTTCCCAGGGAAAAGGGCCGGTCTTTGTCTCCAGTGGCTGTGGCCCTGAGTGGCCGGCTGCCTGCAAAATATCCGAACGGACGAGGATATGTCCCAGACCCAACCTGCCCCCACCCCAAACCTGTGCTGCCCTGACAGTCCCAAGGGAACCCTACAAACTGACATCAGGAACCTGGGCTGGCCACTTTTCTTTCCCAGGGAAAAGGGCCGGTCTTTGTCTCCAGGGGCTGTGGCCCTGAGTGGCCGGCTGCCTGCAAAATATCCGAACGGACGAGGATATGTCCCAGACCCAACCTGCCCCCACCTCAAACCTGTGCTGCCCTGAAAGTCCTAAGGGAACCCTACAAACTGACATCAGGAAGCTGGGCTGGCCACTTTTCTTTCCCAGGGAAAAGGGCCGGTCTTTGTCTCCAGGGGCTGTGGCCCTGAGTGGCCGGCTGCCTGCAAAATATCCGAACGGACGAGGATATGTCCCCAGACCCAACCTGCCCCCACCTCAAACCTGTGCTGCCCTGAAAGTCCTAAGGGAACCCTACAAACTGACATCAGGAAGCTGGGCTGGCCACTTT
>NW_027100489.1:32500-35000 GCF_031753505.1 Anomalospiza imberbis | reverse complement strand
AAACGGGATTGGGGCGGGGGGGGGGCGGGAAGGAATAAACCCCCAAAACCCCAAAACCGGGCGGCGGACAGCAGGTCTAGCCCGGCTCCGGGGCCGCCGGGCTCGGCGCGGCGCCCGGGCGGCGGGCGGTGGGCGGCGGACAACAGGTCTACCCCGGGGACAGCAGGTCTACCCCGGGGACAGCGGGTCTACCCCGGGGACAGCAGGTCTACCCCGCGCACAGCGGGTCTACCCCGCGGACAGCAGGTCTACCCCGCGGACAGCGGGTCTACCCCGCGGACAGCAGGTCTACCTCGCGGACAGCGGGTCTACCCCGGGGACAACAGGTCTACCCCGCGGACAGCAGGTCTACCCCGGGGACAACCGGTCTACCCCGCGGACAGCAGGTCTACCTCGCGGACAGCAGGTCTACCCCGCGGACAGCAGGTCTACCCCGCGGACAGCAGGTCTACCCCGCGGACAGCAGGTCTACCTCGCGGACAGCAGGTCTACCCCGGGGACAACAGGTCTACCCCGCGGACAGCAGGTCTACCCCGGGGACAGCAGGTCTACCCCGCGGACAGCAGGTCTACCCCGCGGACAGCAGGTCTACCCCGCGGACAACCGGTCTACCCCGCGGACAGCAGGTCTACCCCGCGGACAGCAGGTCTACCCCGGGGACAGCAGGTCTACCCCGCGGACAGCAGGTCTACCCCGCGGACAGCAGGTCTACCCCGCGGACAGCAGGTCTACCCCGCGGACAGCAGGTCTACCCCGGGGACAACAGGTCTACCCCGCGGACAACAGGTCTACCCCGGCTCCGGGGCCGCCGGGCCCGGCGCGGCGCCCGGGCGGCGGGCGGTGGACGGCGGACAACAGGTCTACCTCGCTCCGGAGGGACTTAGGCGATTTCCGGCAGCGGCCGGGTAGACCTGTTGTCGCGGCCGGGTAGACCTGTTGTCGCGGCCGGGTAGACCTGTTGTCGCGGCCGGCTCCGGAAGTTCACCAAGGGGTCGCTGTTTTCAGCTGCCTCCGGCTACGTCATCGCAGGGGCCGGCCTGCGGCGGCGCACCTTCCCGGTCGCTTTCCATCGGTCCTCTTGGAGGCGTCTGCGGCCTGGGACTCGTCTGTCCGTACTATGGGAGCGAGGTGACGGGCCGTCTCCCCGCAGGCTCGTGCCGTGCCTGTGACCGTAAGCGGCGAGGGAGGCCGGGGGCCCCCGTGCGCAGTCCTCCGAGCGAGGCGAGTGCCGCTGACGCGGGACGAGCCCCGTGGCGTCGTCCCGGTCCGCCCGTCTGGCCCAGGGAAACGGGGTGTACGGTTCGAGAGGCGAGAGAGAGCTAGCGAGAAAGAGGAGAAATAAAGCGAGAAGGGAAAAAAAGAGGGAGAGAAGCCGAGAGAGACCGAGTACGAGCCGCGAGCTGCCCGTCGGCCGCGGCCATCGATTTCGTGGGCCGTGTCCCGCTTCGGCCCGGCTGTGGCCGGCTTGGCGAAGGGGGGGCGCCCCCCCTGGGGATTGCTGGCGGGCGAGGCGGCGGCGCCTCGCCCCTTTCCTGCCCGGCCTTAAGCCGGGGCGCGCCCCGCTCGGCGGGCGCGCTTTCGGGCTGTCGCTCCGGTGCGGTGGGCGGCAGCCGCGGGTGGACGCGGCCGGGGCTTTTCCCGGCCCTCGCCTGAGAGCCCCGAGCGCGGCGCGCGCGGGCCCGCCGAGGTGGCGGCGTCCCGTTCCCCTGCTTCCCGACCTGGTTGTGCCAGCGTGTCCGTGTCGGAAGGGTGGCGGGGGCCCGTGCGGCGGGGCGCGCGGCCCGGCCTCGGCGTCGCTGCCTCGCTTGAGGGACTCGGTGACGGCGGTCGCCCGATGAGCTGTGGAGCCGGGGTGGCGGCACCCCGCGCCCCACCAGCGCGCGCTGTTGAAGTCGTCCCCCTTCCTCGGCCTTAAGCCGGGGACCCGCGTCGCGGGCGAGTTTTTTCAGGGGCGGAGGCCGGCCGCGGTGGCCGGCCGCCCTAGCACGGACCGGAAGCCGACCCAGAGCCCCCCCGGAGCGTTGTCGCGGGCGAGGCGGCGGCGCCTCGCCCTTCCTCGGTCCTGTGAGGATCGAGCCGTTTACCGCCGGTGCAAGGGGGGGGGCGGGTTGTGCCAGCCGGGTCCGTTGCCTTTTTTTTTTTTGGTTCGGACGTGCCGACTTGCGGGCGGTGTGGGGGCCGCCCGCCAGGCCTCCGTCGCTTTTTTTTCTCTCGCGGCCCTAAGCCGCGGCACCGAGAAGCGCGCGAGGAAGGCGCGCGGGCCCACGAAAAGCGAAGGCGTGCAGGCGAGAGAGAGAGAGCGAGAACGCCGGTGGGGTTGGGCGGGGGGGGGGTGAGAGGTGCGTGCCTCGCCCCACCCCGCCCCGGGCCCGCGGCCCCCGTGGCTAGCACGGGTGTCCTTGTGTGGCGCGCGCCATGTGCCTTTTTGTTGTGCCGTCCCCCGGCTTGTTTTTTTTTTTTTTTCCGGAGGGAGAGCCGACCGCCGCGAGGCGGGCGAAAG
>NW_027100489.1:25000-27500 GCF_031753505.1 Anomalospiza imberbis | reverse complement strand
CGCGCGTGCGGGGGTAGTCGCGCCGCGCCGGGGAGGGGCGCCCTGCCCCCCCCTCTTCGCGGCCCGGCCTCGGCGGAGAGGCCGCGGCGCGCGCGGTCGGCCGCGGGGCCGACCCGCTGGGCTCGAAACGGGCGGCGCCGGCAGAGGGCGCGCGCTCTCTGCCCTTCCTCAGCCGCGGGGCGGCGGCCGCCGGGGCCCGCCGCGCGCTCTCTCTTCTGGGCCGCCGCGGCCGTCCCGCGCGGGCGGCGCCGCGCCTGGCGCGGCCGTGCCTCTCTCCCCTCGGCGGCCTTCGGCTCGAACGCACCGGCGGCGCCGGCCGCCGGCCGGCCGTCCGCCCGCCCGCCCGGGGCGAGCGCTCGGCGGTCCCTCCGCGGTCGGAGGCCGGCGAGCGCGGGCGGCCCCGCGCCGAGCGGCGGCGGCGCCGCTCGGCCGGTGTTCCCGCCGCCCGCGGGCACGGGACCCTCCCCGTGGCCCTTCGCGACCGCGCGCGGTCCGAGGGCAGGGGTGGCGGGCGGCCGCGGGGGCGCTTCCGCGCCCGCTCTCCAGGTGGCGAACGAGGAGAGCGGGCGTCGCCCCCCGGCTCAGCGCCGCACCGCCTTCCGCCGGGCGCGTGCTCGCGGAAGGGGGCCCCCGACGGTGCGGGTGGACGGCGGTTCCCGGGAAGTGCGGCCCGCCGCGGCGGCGGGTCCGCCCTCGGGCAGCCCTCGGGCGCTCGCCTTCCCCCGGCGGGCAGCGGTCCGGCGGGGGGGGGCGCGGCGCCCGGCGGCGGGGCGGCGGTCGTCGCGTGGCGTCTCGAGCGCAGCAAGGCCCCTGGGGAGAGAGAGTCGGCCGCGCGCGTGGGCGCGGCGGCGCTCCGCGAGAGCCGGCGCGGCGGCGGTTCCAGGGGGGAGGCAAGCGCGCGCGCGGGGTCCGAGGGCCGCGCGCCGGCGCGTGGCGCCGCGCCGGCGAGGCCGGGCGGGCCACCGCGCTCCCGCGGCGCGCGCCGCGCGGCCCTCCGCGCGGAGGGCCGGGCCGAGCCCGGGCGCCTGGGCCGCCTCCGAAGGACGGCACACGTAGGCGGCGCCTCCCCTCGCCGGGCGGGGGGAGGCGGTCGGGGGCGCGGGTCCCCCCGCCTCTCGGCCGGCCTTGGGAGCGTTCCGTGGGGTTCCTCCCGTGTTCTTCTCGCACGCGCCCCCTCCGGGGTTTTCCGCGTTGCTCGTACGGTCGGAGCCAGGCCCCGCGCGGGGCCTCGGCGCCAGAGAAAAAAAAGGGGGGCCGCTCCGGGCGAGAGCGGCTCCCGGCCCCCCCGCGCGCGCGGGGTCGGTGCCGAAAGCCAGACAACTCTTAGCGGTGGATCACTCGGCTCGTGCGTCGATGAAGAACGCAGCTAGCTGCGAGAATTAATGTGAATTGCAGGACACATTGATCATCGACACTTCGAACGCACTTGCGGCCCCGGGTTCCTCCCGGGGCTACGCCTGTCTGAGCGTCGCTTGACGATCAATCGCCGCCCGGGGGCCGCCCCGGCGGCGCGGCTGGGGTCGCTTCGCAGGCCCGTCGGCCGCGGCAGCGGTTGCCGCGCGAGGGCCTTCGTCCCCCTAAATGCAGACTCGGGGAGCGCTCCGTAGCTCCCCGCTCCCGGAGCGAGCCGCTGGGGCGGAGCTCGTCCTCGCCGGGGCCGCACCGCCTGGCGGTGGCGGCGGCCGGGGAGTCGGAGCGAGCGAGACGGCGCCGAAGGCGCCCCGCCGAGGGCCGAGGGACGAGGGCGAGAGGGGAGGCGAGGCGCGGGCCTCGCCTCCGGCCTCCCCCCCGCGCGGGCGGCTGTCTGCGGGTGGGTACCGTGCGCGGGTACCGTGCCGCTGCCGCCGCGCGCGGTGCGCGGGGGGCCGGGGGCGGGGGCGACCCCCGAGGCCGCTCCTTCCCCCGCCCCCTTCCGTCGCCGTCTCGGGGCGTCAAGGGCGCCGTCGCTTTCCTCGCTCTCTCCCCGCCGAGGCCGTCGCGCGCCGCCCGGCCGGTCTTCCCCCTCGGGGCCGTCTCTGCCGCGCTGCCTTCTTTCGGTTCTCGTCTCCGGGACGGGGGTCTCCTCCTCCTCCTCCGCGTCTGTCTCGCGCGCTCTCGGTCGGTCGGACGCTCTCGCCGTCTCCGGCTCGCCGGCTGGCTCGCTCGCTCTCTCTTGTGTCTCCGGCGCGCTCTCTCTCTCTCTCTCTTCTCTCTCGCCGGCTTTTCCCCTGGCGCTCGCTCGGGCGCGAGGGGGGAGCGGGCGGGGGGGGGCGAGAGAGGGGGGGCCGCCGGGGGGCCCGGAGGAGAGAGGCGAGCTCAGTCGGGGAGAGGGAGGCCGTCGAGGGCGTACGGCAGCGAGAAGAGAGCGAAAGGGAGAGAAAGAAAGAGAGAGAGAGAAAAGCGCGAGGCAGGCCGGGGGAGAGCCCGGCCGTCCGTCGGGCCCGTCGGCGCGCCGCTCCCCCGGGAGGGGCGCGCGGGCGCGGCGCGGCACGGCGCAGCTTTTTGGGCTTGCGACCTCAGA
>NW_027100489.1:15000-20000 GCF_031753505.1 Anomalospiza imberbis | reverse complement strand
GGTAACCGAATCGGACTCTGTCCCCCTCGCGAAAGGGAGAGCGGAAAAGCCCGCTCGGACTACGGCCGCACGACCCGCGAGTAAAACGGCTGCCCTGGTCGGCCTCGGCCTCGGCCTCCGGGCGCCGGGACCGTGGGTAGACCTGTTGTCCCCGGCCGACCATGTCGTGGGTAGACCTGTTGTCCCCGGCCGACCAGGTCGTGGGTAGACCTGTTGTCCCCGGCCGACCATGTCGTAGGTAGACCTGTTGTCCCCGGCCGACCAGGTCGTGGGTAGACCTGTTGTCCCCGGCCGGCCTTGGTCTCCGGGACCGTGGGTAGACCTGATGTCCCCGGCCGACCAGGTCGTGGGTAGACCTGTTGTCCCCGGCCGGCCTTGGTCTCCGGGACCGAGGGTAGACCTGATGTCCCCGGCCGACCAGGTCGTGGGTAGACCTGTTGTCCCCGGCCGGCCTTGGTCTCCGGGACCGTGGGTAGACCTGATGTCCCCGGCCGACCAGGTCGTGGGTAGACCTGTTGTCCCCGGCCGACCGGACCGTGGGTAGACCTGATGTCCCCGGCCGACCGGACCGTGGGTAGACCTGTTGTCCCCGGCCGGCCTTGGTCTCCGGGACCGTGGGTAGACCTGATGTCCCCGGCCGGCCTTGGTCTCCGGGACCGTGGGTAGACCTGATGTCCCCGGCCGACCAGGTCGTGGGTAGACCTGTTGTCCCCGGCCGACCAGGTCGTGGGTAGACCTGTTGTCCCCGGCCGACCGGACCGTGGGTAGACCTGTTGTCCCCGGCCGACCAGGTCGTGGGTAGACCTGATGTCCCCGGCCGACCAGGTCGTGGGTAGACCTGTTGTCCCCGGCCGACCATGTCGTGGGTAGACCTGTTGTCCCCGGCCGACCGGACCGTGGGTAGACCTGTTGTCCCCGGCCGACCGGACCGTGGGTAGACCTGTTGTCCCCGGCCGACCGGACCGTGGGTAGACCTGTTGTCCCCGGCCGACCGGACCGTGGGTAGACCTGTTCTCCCCGGCCGACCGGACCGTGGGTAGACCTGTTGTCCCCGGCCGGCCTCGGTCTCCGGGACCGTGGGTAGACCTGATGTCCCCGGCCGACCAGGTCGTGGGTAGACCTGTTGTCCCCGGCCGACCGGACCGTGGGTAGACCTGTTGTACCCGGCCGGCCTCGGTCTCCGGGACCGTGGGTAGACCTGATGTCCCCGGCCGACCGGACCGTGGGTAGACCTGTTCTCCCCGGCCGGCCTCGGTCTCCGGGACCGTGGGTAGACCTGTTCTCCCCGGCCGGCCTCGGCCTCCGGCCGACCGGACCGTGGGTAGACCTGTGCTCCCCGGCCGGCCTCGGCCTCCGGCCGCCGGGACCGTGGCTAGACCTGTTGTCCCCCCGGCCGGCCTCGGCCTCCGCGCGCCGGGACCGTGGGTAGACCTGTTGCCCCCGGCCGGCCTCGGCCTCCGGGCGCCGGGACCGTGGCTAGACCTGTTCTCCCCGGCCGGCCTCGGCCTCCGGGCGCCGGGACCGTGGGTAGACCTGTTGCCCCCGGCCGGCCTCGGCCTCCGGGCGCCGGGACCGTGGCTAGACCTGTTCTCCCCCGGCCGGCCTCGGCCTCCGGGCGCCGGGACCGTGGCTAGACCTGTTGTGCCCGGCCGGCCTCGGTCTCCGGGCTCCGGGACCGTGGCTAGACCTGTTGTCTCGGCCCCGTCGTGGCTTACCTTCGCCCGGCCCCTTCGTAGACCTGGTATCTCGGCTCCGACTTAGCCTCCGGCCGCCGCGTGCCGGGGTAGACCTGTGTTCCTCCAACCGATGCCCCCCCCCGCCTGGCCCTGTCCCGGCCTGCAAGCTCGTGTAAGGCGGGCGGCCCGCGCATCCGGGAGGGAGGGAGCGGCGCGGGTGGTGGGTGCGGTGTCCGAGGGGGTGGCGGCGGAGTGCGAGTGTGTGGAGTGGGCGTGTGTGTCACTGTGTCTGTCTCTCTCTCTCTCTCTCTCTCTCTCTGTCTGTGGGAACGAGGGCCAGGGGCCGGCGGCTTCGTCCCGGCCCCGGGCGCCTCGGCTCCGAGCCCCCGGGGCCCCCCAGACCCCTGCCGGGCCTGGAGGGTCTCTGCGGACCGTGAAAGAACCGGCCCAAAAGCGGCCGCCCGCTTTCCCGCTTGCACAGGGCGCAGGCGGCCCGTCAGCTCGGTCTGGGGGTGCTCTGGATACTAGAGAAAAACGAAATAAGATTTGCCAAGAAAATTTCTCTTCCGGACGAGTTTCTTCTTGTACCAAACAAATAGGAGAGTCGTTCTTTCAAAGAAAGGAGAAAAGAAACGGGATTGGGGCGGGGGGGGGGCGGGAAGGAATAAACCCCCAAAACCCCAAAACCGGGCGGCGGACAGCAGGTCTAGCCCGGCTCCGGGGCCGCCGGGCTCGGCGCGGCGCCCGGGCGGCGGGCGGTGGGCGGCGGACAACAGGTCTACCCCGGGGACAGCAGGTCTACCCCGGGGACAGCGGGTCTACCCCGGGGACAGCAGGTCTACCCCGCGCACAGCGGGTCTACCCCGCGGACAGCAGGTCTACCCCGCGGACAGCGGGTCTACCCCGCGGACAGCAGGTCTACCTCGCGGACAGCGGGTCTACCCCGGGGACAACAGGTCTACCCCGCGGACAGCAGGTCTACCCCGGGGACAACCGGTCTACCCCGCGGACAGCAGGTCTACCTCGCGGACAGCAGGTCTACCCCGCGGACAGCAGGTCTACCCCGCGGACAGCAGGTCTACCCCGCGGACAGCAGGTCTACCTCGCGGACAGCAGGTCTACCCCGGGGACAACAGGTCTACCCCGCGGACAGCAGGTCTACCCCGGGGACAGCAGGTCTACCCCGCGGACAGCAGGTCTACCCCGCGGACAGCAGGTCTACCCCGCGGACAACCGGTCTACCCCGCGGACAGCAGGTCTACCCCGCGGACAGCAGGTCTACCCCGGGGACAGCAGGTCTACCCCGCGGACAGCAGGTCTACCCCGCGGACAGCAGGTCTACCCCGCGGACAGCAGGTCTACCCCGCGGACAGCAGGTCTACCCCGGGGACAACAGGTCTACCCCGCGGACAACAGGTCTACCCCGGCTCCGGGGCCGCCGGGCCCGGCGCGGCGCCCGGGCGGCGGGCGGTGGACGGCGGACAACAGGTCTACCTCGCTCCGGAGGGACTTAGGCGATTTCCGGCAGCGGCCGGGTAGACCTGTTGTCGCGGCCGGGTAGACCTGTTGTCGCGGCCGGGTAGACCTGTTGTCGCGGCCGGCTCCGGAAGTTCACCAAGGGGTCGCTGTTTTCAGCTGCCTCCGGCTACGTCATCGCAGGGGCCGGCCTGCGGCGGCGCACCTTCCCGGTCGCTTTCCATCGGTCCTCTTGGAGGCGTCTGCGGCCTGGGACTCGTCTGTCCGTACTATGGGAGCGAGGTGACGGGCCGTCTCCCCGCAGGCTCGTGCCGTGCCTGTGACCGTAAGCGGCGAGGGAGGCCGGGGGCCCCCGTGCGCAGTCCTCCGAGCGAGGCGAGTGCCGCTGACGCGGGACGAGCCCCGTGGCGTCGTCCCGGTCCGCCCGTCTGGCCCAGGGAAACGGGGTGTACGGTTCGAGAGGCGAGAGAGAGCTAGCGAGAAAGAGGAGAAATAAAGCGAGAAGGGAAAAAAAGAGGGAGAGAAGCCGAGAGAGACCGAGTACGAGCCGCGAGCTGCCCGTCGGCCGCGGCCATCGATTTCGTGGGCCGTGTCCCGCTTCGGCCCGGCTGTGGCCGGCTTGGCGAAGGGGGGGCGCCCCCCCTGGGGATTGCTGGCGGGCGAGGCGGCGGCGCCTCGCCCCTTTCCTGCCCGGCCTTAAGCCGGGGCGCGCCCCGCTCGGCGGGCGCGCTTTCGGGCTGTCGCTCCGGTGCGGTGGGCGGCAGCCGCGGGTGGACGCGGCCGGGGCTTTTCCCGGCCCTCGCCTGAGAGCCCCGAGCGCGGCGCGCGCGGGCCCGCCGAGGTGGCGGCGTCCCGTTCCCCTGCTTCCCGACCTGGTTGTGCCAGCGTGTCCGTGTCGGAAGGGTGGCGGGGGCCCGTGCGGCGGGGCGCGCGGCCCGGCCTCGGCGTCGCTGCCTCGCTTGAGGGACTCGGTGACGGCGGTCGCCCGATGAGCTGTGGAGCCGGGGTGGCGGCACCCCGCGCCCCACCAGCGCGCGCTGTTGAAGTCGTCCCCCTTCCTCGGCCTTAAGCCGGGGACCCGCGTCGCGGGCGAGTTTTTTCAGGGGCGGAGGCCGGCCGCGGTGGCCGGCCGCCCTAGCACGGACCGGAAGCCGACCCAGAGCCCCCCCGGAGCGTTGTCGCGGGCGAGGCGGCGGCGCCTCGCCCTTCCTCGGTCCTGTGAGGATCGAGCCGTTTACCGCCGGTGCAAGGGGGGGGGCGGGTTGTGCCAGCCGGGTCCGTTGCCTTTTTTTTTTTTGGTTCGGACGTGCCGACTTGCGGGCGGTGTGGGGGCCGCCCGCCAGGCCTCCGTCGCTTTTTTTTCTCTCGCGGCCCTAAGCCGCGGCACCGAGAAGCGCGCGAGGAAGGCGCGCGGGCCCACGAAAAGCGAAGGCGTGCAGGCGAGAGAGAGAGAGCGAGAACGCCGGTGGGGTTGGGCGGGGGGGGGGTGAGAGGTGCGTGCCTCGCCCCACCCCGCCCCGGGCCCGCGGCCCCCGTGGCTAGCACGGGTGTCCTTGTGTGGCGCGCGCCATGTGCCTTTTTGTTGTGCCGTCCCCCGGCTTGTTTTTTTTTTTTTTTCCGGAGGGAGAGCCGACCGCCGCGAGGCGGGCGAAAGCCGGTGGCCCGTGGGGCACGGTCGGCGGCACCTTTCTCGAACGCTCGGGTGGGTTCCCCGGGCGAAAGGGTGAAGCTCGCCCCTAGCCCGGCGGTCCCGCCCCGCCGTTGCCTGGCCGAGAGAAGTGTTGTCCGCGGGCGGGTGGCGGCACCCCCCCCCCCCCTCCTTACGCTCCTCTGCCGCGCCCGATCCTC
>NW_027100489.1:0-2500 GCF_031753505.1 Anomalospiza imberbis | reverse complement strand
AGCCTTGGGGACTTTAAAATTCACGGGAAGGCTGACAACACAGCCTTCAGTGCACTAATCACGGCCAAAGAAGTGGAAAAACACGTGCAGGAAATGAGCAAGGGCTCGGCTCCAGGTCCGGACGGAGTCACCCTTGGGGACATCGTAAAGATGGATCCCGGGTACTCCAGGACCACGGAGAATTTCAATTTATGGTTAACAGCTGGCAAAATCCCGGACATGGTGAGGGGCTGCAGGACGGTTTTGATCCCGAAATCGACAAAACCGGAACGCTTGAAAGACATTAACAACTGGAGACCTATCACTATTAGTTCCATCTTGTTGAGACTGTTCTCCAGGATCGTAACAGCAAGGTTAAGCAAGGCCTGCCCCCTCAACCCAAGGCAAAGAGGATTCATCAGAGCGGCGGGATGCTCTGAAAACCTTAAACTCCTGCAAACTATAATCTGGTCGGCCAAAAGAAATCACAGACCTCTGGGTGTTGTATTCGTGGATATCGCTAAGGCTTTTGACACCGTGAGCCACCAACACATCATCCGCGTTCTCGAGCAAAGAGAGGTGGACCCCCACATCATTGGACTGGTGAGCAATATGTATGAAAACATCAATACTTATATCACCACGAAGAGGAACACACACACGGATAAAATCCAGATCCGGGTTGGAGTAAAGCAAGGTGACCCCATGTCACCTCTTTTATTTAACCTGGCGATGGACCCCCTGTTGTGCAAGCTGGAAGAGAGAGGCAAAGGCTACCACCAAGGGCAGAACAGCATTACAGCAATGGCGTTCGCGGACGATCTGGTCCTGCTGAGCGACTCCTGGGAGAGTATGAAAACGAATATCAGGATACTGGAGACCTTCTGCAATCTGACCGGTCTCAAAACACAAGGTGAAAAATGCCACGGCTTCTACATCAAGCCCACCAAAGACTCTTACACCGTCAATAACTGCGCTGCTTGGACCATCAATGGCACTCCTCTGAACATGATCGACCCCGGCGAATCGGAGAAATACCTTGGCCTGCAGTTTGACCCATGGATCGGGATTGCAAACTCCGATCTCTCCACGAAACTCGAATTCTGGCTTAACCGGATTGATCAAGCACCACTTAAACCCCTGCAGAAAATCGATATCCTCAAAACCTACACTATCCCTCGACTGATCTACATAGCCGATCACTCAGAAGTGAAAGCTGGGCTCCTCGAAACCTTGGACCAAAAAATCCGAACAGCGGTCAAGGACTGGCTGCACCTACCTCCGTGCACTTGCGACGCCATCCTGTACTCGAGCACCAGGGACGGCGGCTTAGGCATCACCAAATTAGCGGGACTGATCCCCAGCGTACAGGCCCGGAGACTACATCGGATCGCGCAGTCTTCGGACGATACAATGAAAAGCTTCCTGGAAAAAGATAAAATGGAACAAATGTACAAGAAACTGTGGATTCAAGCTGGAGGGGACAGAGAGAAAATACCTTCGATTTGGGAAGCGCCACCGACGAGCGAACCATCTAACAACGCAGGCACGACTTCGGAGTGGGAAGCACCGATCCTAAAAACTAAATTTCCAAAACCTTATAATTGGCGGAAAAACGAATTCGAAAAATGGACCAAATTGACGTCCCAAGGCCGCGGAATTGTAAATTTCAAAGATGATAAAATTAGTAACCATTGGCTCCAATATTACAGACGCATACCTCACAGAAAACTACTCACAGCACTACAACTTAGGGCCAATGTCTACCCCACGAAGGAATTCCTAGCCAGGGGTAGACAGGATCAATGCAACAAAGCGTGTAGGCACTGCGACGCGGACATCGAAAGCTGCGCCCACATCATCGGCAACTGCCCAGTGACGCAAGACGCTCGAATCAAGAGGCACAATCGCATCTGCGAGCTGCTCCTCGAGGAGGCGAAGAAGAAGGACTGGGTGGTCTTCAAAGAACCGCACATAAGGGATTCCAACAAGGAACTTTATAAACCGGACTTAATATTTGTGAAAGACGCCCGTGCGCTCGTAGTGGATGTAACGGTGCGATACGAAACAGCCAAATCATCGCTGGAGGATGCCGCTGCGGAGAAAGTGAACAAGTACAAACACCTAGAAACTGAGGTACGAAACCTCACCAACGCAAAGGACGTTATTTTTATGGGCTTCCCCCTAGGGGCGCGGGGGAAATGGTACCAAGGGAATTTTGAACTTCTGAACGCGCTTGGCCTCTCTAAGTCGAGGCAAGTGACAATCGCAGAGACTTTTTCCACGATAGCGCTCCTCTCATCTGTGGACATTGTACATATGTTTGCCAGTAGGGCTAAAAAGTTACATGATTTAAGGTAGATGCTTTTTATTGTTTATCACTGTTTTTATAACGGTTTTTCCTTACTATTTGTTATTCTTGTACTGTAAGGAAATGTTTTGGTACTCTTTTAATGTATGTAATGTTCTATATCTATCTTAATGGTCAATAAATTAGACGGCCGCTAGGGGGCGCAGGGCA
>NW_027100488.1:0-43450 GCF_031753505.1 Anomalospiza imberbis | reverse complement strand
ATAAACTCACCGCTGCCCTTCTTTTCAGCAGCTGCCACCGTCTTCTGTGCATCTCGGAGCCTCTGGCGACGAGCAAGACTTGCCAAGGTGGGACGCATCAGGACCAAGTCAAAACCCAGGCAAGTTGTCCTGGAACGCTTTCCATTCGCTTGCCGAGAGTGAATTCAAGAGGCAGGAGAGCGGCAGCCACCGTCCTCCAGCAGTCGGAAGGCTTGGCACACAAGCCCGCTTCTTTGCGGCTTCGTTCTTCGCCTCTTCCAAGCAACCGCGATCTCTGCTTCTCGGAGGCGAAGAAGCGGCTAATTCGCGCACAGCTCAGTAGAGCGGCAGCGCAGCGCTCCGGAGCGCCGCTTCAAGCCGAAAGACGCCGGGAAGCGGCACTTTCCTCCGGATAGCTCCGGAGCCGCGCTTCTGCTTCTCTAGTCATCTCTAGCTTAGCGAAAAGCTTTCCCACTCCAGTTGGCAAGGGGAGAGCGTACCTGCACTGCACACTAACCGCGGTTTGCAAAGAAAGAGGATTTGCTGCACATTCCAAGGACACGGCTCTTTCCGAGGCAATCTGCAACCTGCTGTCAGATGGAAGTGCTCTCTGCCCTCTCCTGCCCAGCTCTAGGTACTAGCGGGCACTTTCCAGCCTGGCCGAGGCAAACAACCTCCAGAGATGTCACAGAGCATAAGTGGAGCACAGATGCTCAAAAGCAGCAAAGCTGAAGAGCCTGGCTCAGCTTCACTAGTGTGCAATTGACTGACTGCGAAAAACAAAGCAGCAGAGCACCGGGCTTCTGGGCGCTGTGAAGGCAATTGCCAAAACCAGGCAGCTGCTCCTTCCCAAGCACAGGCAGCTGCCTATGTTCTTGCTTGTCGACAAACTCACCGCTGCCCTTCTTTTCAGCAGCTGCCCACCGTCTTCTGTGCATCTCGGAGCCTCTGGCGACGAGCAAGACTTGCCAAGGTGGGAGGCATCAGGACCACGTCAAAACGCAGGCAAGTTGTCCTGGAACGCTTTCCATTCGCTTGCCGAGAGTGAATTCAAGAGGCAGGAGAGCGGCAGCCACCGTCCTCCAGCAGTCGGAGGCTTGGCACACAAGCCCGCTTCTTTGCGGCTTCGTTCTTCGCCTCTTCCAAGCAACCGCGATCTCTGCTTCTCGGAGGCGAAGAAGCGGCTAATTCGCGCACAGCTCAGTAGAGCGGCAGCGCAGCGCTCCGGAGCGCCGCTTCAAGCCGAAAGACGCCGGGAAGCGGCACTTTCCTCCGGATAGCTCCGGAGCCGCGCTTCTGCTTCTCTAGTCATCTCTAGCTTAGCGAAAAGCTTTCCCACTCCAGTTGGCAAGGGGAGAGCGTACCTGCACTGCACACTAACCGCGGTTTGCAAAGAAAGAGGATTTGCTGCACATTCCAAGGACACGGCTCTTTCCGAGGCAATCTGCAACCTGCTGTCAGATGGAAGTGCTCTCTGCCCTCTCCTGCCCAGCTCTAGGTACTAGCGGGCACTTTCCAGCCTGGCCGAGGCAAACAACCTCCAGAGATGTCACAGAGCATAAGTGGAGCACAGATGCTCAAAAGCAGCAAAGCTGAAGAGCCTGGCTCAGCTTCACTAGTGTGCAATTGACTGACTGCGAAAAACAAAGCAGCAGAGCACCGGGCTTCTGGGCGCTGTGAAGGCAATTGCCAAAACCAGGCAGCTGCTCCTTCCCAAGCACAGGCAGCTGCCTATGTTCTTGCTTGTCGACAAACTCACCGCTGCCCTTCTTTTCAGCAGCTGCCACCGTCTTCTGTGCATCTCGGAGCCTCTGGCGACGAGCAAGACTTGCCAAGGTGGGAGGCATCAGGACCACGTCAAAACCCAGGCAAGTTGTCCTGGAACGCTTTCCATTCGCTTGCCGAGAGTGAATTCAAGAGGCAGGAGAGCGGCAGCCACCGTCCTCCAGCAGTCGGAAGGCTTGGCACACAAGCCCGCTTCTTTGCGGCTTCGTTCTTCGCCTCTTCCAAGCAACCGCGATCTCTGCTTCTCGGAGGCGAAGAAGCGGCTAATTCGCGCACAGCTCAGTAGAGCGGCAGCGGAGCGCTCCGGAGCGCCGCTTCAAGCCGAAAGACGCCAGGAAGCGGCACTTTCCTCCGGATAGCTCCGGAGCCGCGCTTCTGCTTCTCTAGTCATCTCTAGCTTAGCGAAAAGCTTTCCCACTCCAGTTGGCAAGGGGAGAGCGTACCTGCACTGCACACTAACCGCGGTTTGCAAAGAAAGAGGATTTGCTGCACATTCCAAGGACACGGCTCTTTCCGAGGCAATCTGCAACCTGCTGTCAGATGGAAGTGCTCTCTGCCCTCTCCTGCCCAGCTCTAGGTACTAGCGGGCACTTTCCAGCCTGGGCGAGGCAAACAACCTCCAGAGATGTCACAGAGCATAGGTGGAGCACAGATGCTCAAAAGCAGCAAAGCTGAAGAGCCTGGCTCAGCTTCACTAGTGTGCAATTGACTGACTGCGAAAAACAAAGCAGCAGAGCACCGGGCTTCTGGGCGCTGTGAAGGCAATTGCCAAAACCAGGCAGCTGCTCCTTCCCAAGCACAGTCAGCTGCCTATGTTCTTGCTTGTCGACAAACTCACCGCTGCCCTTCTTTTCAGCAGCTGCCACCGTCTTCTGTGCATCTCGGAGCCTCTGGCGACGAGCAAGACTTGCCAAGGTGGGAGGCATCAGGACCACGTCAAAACGCAGGCAAGTTGTCCTGGAACGCTTTCCATTCGCTTGCCGAGAGTGAATTCAAGAGGCAGGAGAGCGGCAGCCACCGTCCTCCAGCAGTCGGAAGGCTTGGCACACAAGCCCGCTTCTTTGCGGCTTCGTTCTTCGCCTCTTCCAAGCAACCGCGATCTCTGCTTCTCGGAGGCGAAGAAGCGGCTAATTCGCGCACAGCTCAGTAGAGCGGCAGCGCAGCGCTCCGGAGCGCCGCTTCAAGCCGAAAGACGCCGGGAAGCGGCACTTTCCTCCGGATAGCTCCGGAGCCGCGCTTCTGCTTCTCTAGTCATCTCTAGCTTAGCGAAAAGCTTTCCCACTCCAGTTGGCAAGGGGAGAGCGTACCTGCACTGCACACTAACCGCGGTTTGCAAAGAAAGAGGATTTGCTGCACATTCCAAGGACACGGCTCTTTCCGAGGCAATCTGCAACCTGCTGTCAGATGGAAGTGCTCTCTGCCCTCTCCTGCCCAGCTCTAGGTACTAGCGGGCACTTTCCAGCCTGGCCGAGGCAAACAACCTCGAGAGATGTCACAGAGCATAAGTGGAGCACAGATGCTCAAAAGCAGCAAAGCTGAAGAGCCTGGCTCAGCTTGACTAGTGTGCAATTGACTGACTGCGAAAAACAAAGCAGCAGAGCACCGGGCTTCTGGGCGCTGTGAAGGCAATTGCCAAAACCAGGCAGCTGCTCCTTCCCAAGCACAGGCAGCTGCCTATGTTCTTGCTTGTCGACAAACTCACCGCTGCCCTTCTTTTCAGCAGCTGCCACCGTCTTCTGTGCATCTCGGAGCCTCTGGCGACGAGCAAGACTTGCCAAGGTGGGAGGCATCAGGACCACGTCAAAACGCAGGCAAGTTGTCCTGGAACGCTTTCCATTCGCTTGCCGAGAGTGAATTCAAGAGGCAGGAGAGCGGCAGCCACCGTCCTCCAGCAGTCGGAAGGCTTGGCACACAAGCCCGCTTCTTTGCGGCTTCGTTCTTCGCCTCTTCCAAGCAACCGCGATCTCTGCTTCTCGGAGGCGAAGAAGCGGCTAATTCGCGCACAGCTCAGTAGAGCTGCAGCGGAGCGCTCCGGAGCGCCGCTTCAAGCCGAAAGACGCCGGGAAGCGGCACTTTCCTCCGGATAGCTCCGGAGCCGCGCTTCTGCTTCTCTAGTCATCTCTAGCTTAGCGAAAAGCTTTCCCACTCCAGTTGGCAAGGGGAGAGCGTACCTGCACTGCACACTAACCGCGGTTTGCAAAGAAAGAGGATTTGCTGCACATTCCAAGGACACGGCTCTTTCCGAGGCAATCTGCAACCTGCTGTCAGATGGAAGTGCTCTCTGCCCTCTCCTGCCCAGCTCTAGCTACTAGCGGGCACTTTCCAGCCTGGGCGAGGCAAACAACCTCCAGAGATGTCACAGAGCATAAGTGGAGCACAGATGCTCAAAAGCAGCAAAGCTGAAGAGCCTGGCTCAGCTTCACTAGTGTGCAATTGACTGACTGCGAAAAACAAAGCAGCAGAGCACCGGGCGTCTGGGCGCTGTGAAGGCAATTGCCAAAACCAGGCAGCTGCTCCTTCCCAAGCACAGGCAGCTGCCTATGTTCTTGCTTGTCGACAAACTCACCGCTGCCCTTCTTTTCAGCAGCTGCCACCGTCTTCTGTGTATCTCGGAGCCTCTGGCGACGAGCAAGACTTGCCAAGGTGGGAGGCATCAGGACCACGTCAAAACCCAGGCAAGTTGTCCTGGAACGCTTTCCATTCGCTTGCCGAGAGTGAATTCAAGAGGCAGGAGAGCGGCAGCCACCGTCCTCCAGCAGTCGGAAGGCTTGGCACACAAGCCCGCTTCTTTGCGGCTTCGTTCTTCGCCTCTTCCAAGCAACCGCGATCTCTGCTTCTCGGAGGCGAAGAAGCGGCTAATTCGCGCACAGCTCAGTAGAGCTGCAGCGGAGCGCTCCGGAGCGCCGCTTCAAGCCGAAAGACGCCGGGAAGCGGCACTTTCCTCCGGATCGCTCCGGAGCCGCGCTTCTGCTTCTCTAGTCATCTCTAGCTTAGCGAAAAGCTTTCCCACTCCAGTTGGCAAGGGGAGAGCGTACCTGCACTGCACACTAACCGCGGTTTGCAAAGAAAGAGGATTTGCTGCACATTCCAAGGACACGGCTCTTTCTGAGGCAATCTGCAACCTGCTGTCAGATGGAAGTGCTCTCTGCCCTCTCCTGCCCAGCTCTAGGTACTAGCGGGCACTTTCCAGCCTGGGCGAGGCAAACAACCTCCAGAGATGTCACAGAGCATAAGTGGAGCACAGATGCTCAAAAGCAGCAAAGCTGAAGAGCCTGGCTCAGCTTCACTAGTGTGCAATTGACTGACTGCGAAAAACAAAGCAGCAGAGCACCGGGCGTCTGGGCGCTGTGAAGGCAATTGCCAAAACCAGGCAGCTGCTCCTTCCCAAGCACAGGCAGCTGCCTATGTTCTTGCTTGTCGACAAACTCACCGCTGCCCTTCTTTTCAGCAGCTGCCACCGTCTTCTGTGTATCTCGGAGCCTCTGGCGACGAGCAAGACTTGCCAAGGTGGGAGGCATCAGGACCACGTCAAAACGCAGGCAAGTTGTCCTGGAACGCTTTCCATTCGCTTGCCGAGAGTGAATTCAAGAGGCAGGAGAGCGGCAGCCACCGTCCTCCCGCAGTCGGAAGGCTTGGCACACAAGCCCGCTTCTTTGCGGCTTCGTTCTTCGCCTCTTCCAAGCAACCGCGATCTCTGCTTCTCGGAGGCGAAGAAGCGGCTAAATCGCGCACAGCTCAGTAGAGCGCCAGCGGAGCGCTCCGGAGCGCCGCTTCAAACCGAAAGACGCCGGGAAGCGGCACTTTCCTCCGGATAGCTCCGGAGCCGCGCTTCTGCTTCTCTAGTCATCTCTAGCTTAGCGAAAAGCTTTCCCACTCCATTTGGCAAGGGGAGAGCGGACCTGCACTGCACACTAACCGCGGTTTGCAAAGAAAGAGGATTTGCTGCACATTCCAAGGACACGGCTCTTTCCGAGGCAATCTGCAACCTGCTGTCAGATGGAAGTGCTCTCTGCCCTCTCCTGCCCAGCTCTAGGTACTAGCGGGCACTTTCCAGCCTGGCCGAGGCAAACAACCTCCAGAGATGTCACAGAGCATAAGTGGAGCACAGATGCTCAAAAGCAGCAAAGCTGAAGAGCCTGGCTCAGCTTCACTAGTGTGCAATTGACTGACTGCGAAAAACAAAGCAGAAGAGCACCGGGCTTCTGGGCGCTGTGAAGGCAATTGCCAAAACCAGGCAGCTGCTCCTTCCCAAGCACAGGCAGCTGCCTATGTTCTTGCTTGTCGACAAACTCACCGCTGCCCTTCTTTTCAGCAGCTGCCACCGTCTTCTGTGCATCTCGGAGCCTCTGGCGACGAGCAAGACTTGCCAAGGTGGGAGGCATCAGGACCACGTCAAAACGCAGGCAAGTTGTCCTGGAACGCTTTCCATTCGCTTGCCGAGAGTGAATTCAAGAGGCAGGAGAGCGGCAGCCACCGTCCTCCAGCAGTCGGAAGGCTTGGCACACAAGCCCGCTTCTTTGCGGCTTCGTTCTTTGCCTCTTCCAAGCAACCGCGATCTCTGCTTCTCGGAGGCGAAGAAGCGGCTAATTCGCGCACAGCTCAGTAGAGCGGCAGCGGAGCGCTCCGGAGCGCCGCTTCAAGCCGAAAGACGCCGGGAAGCGGCACTTTCCTCCGGATAGCTCCGGAGCCGCGCTTCTGCTTCTCTAGTCATCTCTAGCTTAGCGAAAAGCTTTCCCACTCCAGTTGGCAAGGGGAGAGCGTACCTGCACTGCACACTAACCGCGGTTTGCAAAGAAAGAGGATTTGCTGCACATTCCAAGGACACGGCTCTTTCCGAGGCAATCTGCAACCTGCTGTCAGATGGAAGTGCTCTCTGCCCTCTCCTGCCCAGCTCTAGGTACTAGCGGGCACTTTCCAGCCTGGCCGAGGCAAACAACCTCCAGAGATGTCACAGAGCATAAGTGGAGCACAGATGCTCAAAAGCAGCAAAGCTGAAGAGCCTGGCTCAGCTTCACTAGTGTGCAATTGACTGACTGCGAAAAACAAAGCAGCAGAGCACCGGGCTTCTGGGCGCTGTGAAGGCAATTGCCAAAACCAGGCAGCTGCTCCTTCCCAAGCACAGGCAGCTGCCTATGTTCTTGCTTGTCGACAAACTCACCGCTGCCCTTCTTTTCAGCAGCTGCCACCGTCTTCTGTGCATCTCGGAGCCTCTGGCGACGAGCAAGACTTGCCAAGGTGGGAGGCATCAGGACCACGTCAAAACGCAGGCAAGTTGTCCTGGAACGCTTTCCATTCGCTTGCCGAGAGTGAATTCAAGAGGCAGGAGAGCGGCAGCCACCGTCCTCCAGCAGTCGGAAGGCTTGGCACACAAGCCCGCTTCTTTGCGGCTTCGTTCTTCGCCTCTTCCAAGCAACCGCGATCTCTGCTTCTCGGAGGCGAAGAAGCGGCTAATTCGCGCACAGCTCAGTAGAGCGGCAGCGCAGCGCTCCGGAGCGCCGCTTCAAGCCGAAAGACGCCGGGAAGCGGCACTTTCCTCCGGATAGCTCCGGAGCCGCGCTTCTGCTTCTCTAGTCATCTCTAGCTTAGCGAAAAGCTTTCCCACTCCAGTTGGCAAGGGGAGAGCGTACCTGCACTGCACACTAACCGCGGTTTGCAAAGAAAGAGGATTTGCTGCACATTCCAAGGACACGGCTCTTTCCGAGGCAATCTGCAACCTGCTGTCAGATGGAAGTGCTCTCTGCCCTCTCCTGCCCAGCTCTAGGTACTAGCGGGCACTTTCCAGCCTGGCCGAGGCAAACAACCTCCAGAGATGTCACAGAGCATAAGTGGAGCACAGATGCTCAAAAGCAGCAAAGCTGAAGAGCCTGGCTCAGCTTCACTAGTGTGCAATTGACTGACTGCGAAAAACAAAGCAGCAGAGCACCGGGCTTCTGGGCGCTGTGAAGGCAATTGCCAAAACCAGGCAGCTGCTCCTTCCCAAGCACAGGCAGCTGCCTATCTTCTTGCTTGTCGACAAACTCACCGCTGCCCTTCTTTTCAGCAGCTGCCACCGTCTTCTGTGCATCTCGGAGCCTCTGGCGATGAGCAAGACTTGCCAAGGTGGGACGCATCAGGACCAAGTCAAAACGCAGGCAAGTTGTCCTGGAACGCTTCCCATTCGCTTGCCGAGAGTGAATTCAAGAGGCAGGAGAGCGGCAGCCACCGTCCTCCAGCAGTCGGAAGGCTTGGCACACAAGCCCGCTTCTTTGCGGCTTCGTTCTTCGCCTCTTCCAAGCAACCGCGATCTCTGCTTCTCGGAGGCGAAGAAGCGGCTAATTCGCGCACAGCTCAGTAGAGCGGCAGCGCAGCGCTCCGGAGCGCCGCTTCAAGCCGAAAGACGCCGGGAAGCGGCACTTTCCTCCGGATAGCTCCGGAGCCGCGCTTCTGCTTCTCTAGTCATCTCTAGCTTAGCGAAAAGCTTTCCCACTCCATTTGGCAAGGGGAGAGCGTACCTGCACTGCACACTAACCGCGGTTTGCAAAGAAAGAGGATTTGCTGCACATTCCAAGGACACGGCTCTTTCCGAGGCAATCTGCAACCTGCTGTCAGATGGAAGTGCTCTCTGCCCTCTCCTGCCCAGCTCTAGCTACTAGCGGGCACTTTCCAGCCTGGGCGAGGCAAACAACCTCCAGAGATGTCACAGAGCATAGGTGGAGCACAGATGCTCAAAAGCAGCAAAGCTGAAGAGCCTGGCTCAGCTTCACTAGTGTGCAATTGACTGACTGCGAAAAACAAAGCAGCAGAGCACCGGGCTTCTGGGCGCTGTGAAGGCAATTGCCAAAACCAGGCAGCTGCTCCTTCCCAAGCACAGGCAGCTGCCTATGTTCTTGCTTGTCGACAAACTCACCGCTGCCCTTCTTTTCAGCAGCTGCCACCGTCTTCTGTGCATCTCGGAGCCTCTGGCGACGAGCAAGACTTGCCAAGGTGGGAGGCATCAGGACCACGTCAAAACGCAGGCAAGTTGTCCTGGAACGCTTTCCATTCGCTTGCCGAGAGTGAATTCAAGAGGCAGGAGAGCGGCAGCCACCGTCCTCCAGCAGTCGGAAGGCTTGGCACACAAGCCCGCTTCTTTGCGGCTTCGTTCTTCGCCTCTTCCAAGCAACCGCGATCTCTGCTTCTCGGAGGCGAAGAAGCGGCTAATTCGCGCACAGCTCAGTAGAGCGGCAGCGCAGCGCTCCGAGCGCCGCTTCAAGCCGAAAGACGCCGGGAAGCGGCACTTTCCTCCGGATAGCTCCGGAGCCGCGCTTCTGCTTCTCTAGTCATCTCTAGCTTAGCGAAAAGCTTTCCCACTCCAGTTGGCAAGGGGAGAGCGTACCTGCACTGCACACTAACCGCGGTTTGCAAAGAAAGAGGATTTGCTGCACATTCCAAGGACACGGCTCTTTCCGAGGCAATCTGCAACCTGCTGTCAGATGGAAGTGCTCTCTGCCCTCTCCTGCCCAGCTCTAGGTACTAGCGGGCACTTTCCAGCCTGGCCGAGGGCAAACAACCTCCAGAGATGTCACAGAGCATAAGTGGAGCACAGATGCTCAAAAGCAGCAAAGCTGAAGAGCCTGGCTCAGCTTCACTAGTGTGCAATTGACTGACTGCGAAAAACAAAGCAGCAGAGCACCGGGCTTCTGGGCGCTGTGAAGGCAATTGCCAAAACCAGGCAGCTGCTCCTTCCCAAGCACAGGCAGCTGCCTATCTTCTTGCTTGTCGACAAACTCACCGCTGCCCTTCTTTTCAGCAGCTGCCACCGTCTTCTGTGCATCTCGGAGCCTCTGGCGATGAGCAAGACTTGCCAAGGTGGGACGCATCAGGACCAAGTCAAAACCCAGGCAAGTTGTCCTGGAACGCTTTCCATTCGCTTGCCGAGAGTGAATTCAAGAGGCAGGAGAGCGGCAGCCACCGTCCTCCAGCAGTCGGAAGGCTTGGCACACAAGCCCGCTTCTTTGCGGCTTCGTTCTTCGCCTCTTCCAAGCAACCGCGATCTCTGCTTCTCGGAGGCGAAGAAGCGGCTAATTCGCGCACAGCTCAGTAGAGCGGCAGCGCAGCGCTCCGGAGCGCCGCTTCAAGCCGAAAGACGCCGGGAAGCGGCACTTTCCTCCGGATAGCTCCGGAGCCGCGCTTCTGCTTCTCTAGTCATCTCTAGCTTAGCGAAAAGCTTTCCCACTCCATTTGGCAAGGGGAGAGCGTACCTGCACTGCACACTAACCGCGGTTTGCAAAGAAAGAGGATTTGCTGCACATTCCAAGGACACGGCTCTTTCCGAGGCAATCTGCAACCTGCTGTCAGATGGAAGTGCTCTCTGCCCTCTCCTGCCCAGCTCTAGGTACTAGCGGGCACTTTCCAGCCTGGGCAGAGGCAAACAACCTCCAGAGATGTCACAGAGCATAGGTGGAGCACAGATGCTCAAAAGCAGCAAAGCTGAAGAGCCTGGCTCAGCTTCACTAGTGTGCAATTGACTGACTGCGAAAAACAAAGCAGCAGAGCACCGGGCTTCTGGGCGCTGTGAAGGCAATTGCCAAAACCAGGCAGCTGCTCCTTCCCAAGCACAGGCAGCTGCCTATGTTCTTGCTTGTCGACAAACTCACCGCTGCCCTTCTTTTCAGCAGCTGCCACCGTCTTCTGTGCATCTCGGAGCCTCTGGCGACGAGCAAGACTTGCCAAGGTGGGAGGCATCAGGACCACGTCAAAACGCAGGCAAGTTGTCCTGGAACGCTTTCCATTCGCTTGCCGAGAGTGAATTCAAGAGGCAGGAGAGCGGCAGCCACCGTCCTCCAGCAGTCGGAAGGCTTGGCACACAAGCCCGCTTCTTTGCGGCTTCGTTCTTCGCCTCTTCCAAGCAACCGCGATCTCTGCTTCTCGGAGGCGAAGAAGCGGCTAATTCGCGCACAGCTCAGTAGAGCGGCAGCGCAGCGCTCCGGAGCGCCGCTTCAAGCCGAAAGACGCCGGGAAGCGGCACTTTCCTCCGGATAGCTCCGGAGCCGCGCTTCTGCTTCTCTAGTCATCTCTAGCTTAGCGAAAAGCTTTCCCACTCCAGTTGGCAAGGGGAGAGCGTACCTGCACTGCACACTAACCGCGGTTTGCAAAGAAAGAGGATTTGCTGCACATTCCAAGGACACGGCTCTTTCCGAGGCAATCTGCAACCTGCTGTCAGATGGAAGTGCTCTCTGCCCTCTCCTGCCCAGCTCTAGGTACTAGCGGGCACTTTCCAGCCTGGCCGAGGCAAACAACCTCGAGAGATGTCACAGAGCATAAGTGGAGCACAGATGCTCAAAAGCAGCAAAGCTGAAGAGCCTGGCTCAGCTTCACTAGTGTGCAATTGACTGACTGCGAAAAACAAAGCAGCAGAGCACCGGGCTTCTGGGCGCTGTGAAGGCAATTGCCAAAACCAGGCAGCTGCTCCTTCCCAAGCACAGGCAGCTGCCTATCTTCTTGCTTGTCGACAAACTCACCGCTGCCCTTCTTTTCAGCAGCTGCCACCGTCTTCTGTGCATCTCGGAGCCTCTGGCGATGAGCAAGACTTGCCAAGGTGGGACGCATCAGGACCAAGTCAAAACCCAGGCAAGTTGTCCTGGAACGCTTTCCATTCGCTTGCCGAGAGTGAATTCAAGAGGCAGGAGAGCGGCAGCCACCGTCCTCCAGCAGTCGGAAGGCTTGGCACACAAGCCGCTTCTTTGCGGCTTCGTTCTTCGCCTCTTCCAAGCAACCGCGATCTCTGCTTCTCGGAGGCGAAGAAGCGGCTAATTCGCGCACAGCTCAGTAGAGCGGCAGCGCAGCGCTCCGGAGCGCCGCTTCAAGCCGAAAGACGCCGGGAAGCGGCACTTTCCTCCGGATAGCTCCGGAGCCGCGCTTCTGCTTCTCTAGTCATCTCTAGCTTAGCGAAAAGCTTTCCCACTCATTTGGCAAGGGGAGAGCGTACCTGCACTGCACACTAACCGCGGTTTGCAAAGAAAGAGGATTTTGCTGCACATTCCAAGGACACGGCTCTTTCCGAGGCAATCTGCAACCTGCTGTCAGATGGAAGTGCTCTCTGCCCTCTCCTGCCCAGCTCTAGGTACTAGCGGGCACTTCCAGCCTGGGCGAGGCAAACAACCTCCAGAGATGTCACAGAGCATAGGTGGAGCACAGATGCTCAAAAGCAGCAAAGCTGAAGAGCCTGGCTCAGCTTCACTAGTGTGCAATTGACTGACTGCGAAAAACAAAGCAGCAGAGCACCGGGCTTCTGGGCGCTGTGAAGGCAATTGCCAAAACCAGGCAGCTGCTCCTTCCAAGCACAGGCAGCTGCCTATGTTCTTGCTTGTCGACAAACTCACCGCTGCCCTTCTTTTCAGCAGCTGCCACCGTCTTCTGTGCATCTCGGAGCCTCTGGCGACGAGCAAGACTTGCCAAGGTGGGAGGCATCAGGACCACGTCAAACGCAGGCAAGTTGTCCTGGAACGCTTTCCATTCGCTTGCCGAGAGTGAATTCAAGAGGCAGGAGAGCGGCAGCCACCGTCCTCCAGCAGTCGGAAGGCTTGGCACACAAGCCCGCTTCTTTGCGGCTTCGTTCTTCGCCTCTTCCAAGCAACCGCGATCTCTGCTTCTCGGAGGCGAAGAAGCGGCTAATTCGCGCACAGCTCAGTAGAGCGGCAGCGCAGCGCTCTGGAGCGCCGCTTCAAGCCGAAAGACGCCGGGAAGCGGCACTTTCCTCCGGATAGCTCCGGAGCCGCGCTTCTGCTTCTCTAGTCATCTCTAGCTTAGCGAAAAGCTTTCCCACTCCAGTTGGCAAGGGGAGAGCGTACCTGCACTGCACACTAACCGCGGTTTGCAAAGAAAGAGGATTTGCTGCACATTCCAAGGACACGGCTCTTTCCGAGGCAATCTGCAACCTGCTGTCAGATGGAAGTGCTCTCTGCCCTCTCCTGCCCAGCTCTAGGTACTAGCGGGCACTTTCCAGCCTGGCCGAGGCAAACAACCTCCAGAGATGTCACAGAGCATAAGTGGAGCACAGATGCTCAAAAGCAGCAAAGCTGAAGAGCCTGGCTCAGCTTCACTAGTGTGCAATTGACTGACTGCGAAAAACAAAGCAGCAGAGCACCGGGCTTCTGGGCGCTGTGAAGGCAATTGCCAAAACCAGGCAGCTGCTCCTTCCCAAGCACAGGCAGCTGCCTATGTTCTTGCTTGTCGACAAACTCACCGCTGCCCTTCTTTTCAGCAGCTGCCACCGTCTTCTGTGTATCTCGGAGCCTCTGGCGACGAGCAAGACTTGCCAGAGGTGGGAGGCATCAGGACCACGTCAAAACGCAGGCAAGTTGTCCTGGAACGCTTTCCATTCGCTTGCCGAGAGTGAATTCAAGAGGCAGGAGAGCGGCAGCCACCGTCCTCCCGCAGTCGGAAGGCTTGGCACACAAGCCCGCTTCTTTGCGGCTTCGTTCTTCGCCTCTTCCAAGCAACCGCGATCTCTGCTTCTCGGAGGCGAAGAAGCGGCTAAATCGCGCACAGCTCAGTAGAGCGCCAGCGGAGCGCTCCGGAGCGCCGCTTCAAGCCGAAAGACGCCGGGAAGCGGCACTTTCCTCCGGATAGCTCCGGAGCCGCGCTTCTGCTTCTCTAGTCATCTCTAGCTTAGCGAAAAGCTTTCCCACTCCAGCTGGCAAGGGGAGAGCGGACCTGCACTGCACACTAACCGCGGTTTGCAAAGAAAGAGGATTTGCTGCACATTCCAAGGACACGGCTCTTTCCGAGGCAATCTGCAACCTGCTGTCAGATGGAAGTGCTCTCTGCCCTCTCCTGCCCAGCTCTAGGTACTAGCGGGCACTTTCCAGCCTGGCCGAGGCAAACAACCTCGAGAGATGTCACAGAGCATAAGTGGAGCACAGATGCTCAAAAGCAGCAAAGCTGAAGAGCCTGGCTCAGCTTCACTAGTGTGCAATTGACTGACTGCGAAAAACAAAGCAGCAGAGCACCGGGCTTCTGGGCGCTGTGAAGGCAATTGCCAAAACCAGGCAGCTGCTCCTTCCCAAGCACAGGCAGCTGCCTATGTTCTTGCTTGTCGACAAACTCACCGCTGCCCTTCTTTTCAGCAGCTGCCACCGTCTTCTGTGCATCTCGGAGCCTCTGGCGACGAGCAAGACTTGCCAAGGTGGGAGGCATCAGGACCACGTCAAAACGCAGGCAAGTTGTCCTGGAACGCTTTCCATTCGCTTGCCGAGAGTGAATTCAACAGGCAGGAGAGCGGCAGCCACCGTCCTCCAGCAGTCGGAAGGCTTGGCACACAAGCCCGCTTCTTTGCGGCTTCGTTCTTTGCCTCTTCCAAGCAACCGCGATCTCTGCTTCTCGGAGGCGAAGAAGCGGCTAATTCGCGCACAGCTCAGTAGAGCGGCAGCGGAGCGCTCCGGAGCACCGCTTCAAGCCGAAAGACGCCGGGAAGCGGCACTTTCCTCCGGATAGCTCCGGAGCCGCGCTTCTGCTTCTCTAGTCATCTCTAGCTTAGCGAAAAGCTTTCCCACTCCAGTTGGCAAGGGGAGAGCGTACCTGCACTGCACACTAACCGCGGTTTGCAAAGAAAGAGGATTTGCTGCACATTCCAAGGACACGGCTCTTTCCGAGGCAATCTGCAACCTGCTGTCAGATGGAAGTGCTCTCTGCCCTCTCCTGCCCAGCTCTAGGTACTAGCGGGCACTTTCCAGCCTGGGCGAGGCAAACAACCTCCAGAGATGTCACAGAGCATAGGTGGAGCACAGATGCTCAAAAGCAGCAAAGCTGAAGAGCCTGGCTCAGCTTCACTAGTGTGCAATTGACTGACTGCGAAAAACAAAGCAGCAGAGCACCGGGCTTCTGGGCGCTGTGAAGGCAATTGCCAAAACCAGGCAGCTGCTCCTTCCCAAGCACAGGCAGCTGCCTATGTTCTTGCTTGTCGACAAACTCACCGCTGCCCTTCTTTTCAGCAGCTGCCACCGTCTTCTGTGCATCTCGGAGCCTCTGGCGACGAGCAAGACTTGCCAAGGTGGGAGGCATCAGGACCACGTCAAAACGCAGGCAAGTTGTCCTGGAACGCTTTCCATTCGCTTGCCGAGAGTGAATTCAAGAGGCAGGAGAGCGGCAGCCACCGTCCTCCAGCAGTCGGAAGGCTTGGCACACAAGCCCGCTTCTTTGCGGCTTCGTTCTTCGCCTCTTCCAAGCAACCGCGATCTCTGCTTCTCGGAGGCGAAGAAGCGGCTAATTCGCGCACAGCTCAGTAGAGCGGCAGCGCAGCGCTCTGGAGCGCCGCTTCAAGCCGAAAGACACCGGGAAGCGGCACTTTCCTCCGGATAGCTCCGGAGCCGCGCTTCTGCTTCTCTAGTCATCTCTAGCTTAGCGAAAAGCTTTCCCACTCCAGTTGGCAAGGGGAGAGCGTACCTGCACTGCACACTAACCGCGGTTTGCAAAGAAAGAGGATTTGCTGCACATTCCAAGGACACGGCTCTTTCCGAGGCAATCTGCAACCTGCTGTCAGATGGAAGTGCTCTCTGCCCTCTCCTGCCCAGCTCTAGGTACTAGCGGGCACTTTCCAGCCTGGCCGAGGCAAACAACCTCCAGAGATGTCACAGAGCATAAGTGGAGCACAGATGCTCAAAAGCAGCAAAGCTGAAGAGCCTGGCTCAGCTTCACTAGTGTGCAATTGACTGACTGCGAAAAACAAAGCAGCAGAGCACCGGGCTTCTGGGCGCTGTGAAGGCAATTGCCAAAACCAGGCAGCTGCTCCTTCCCAAGCACAGGCAGCTGCCTATGTTCTTGCTTGTCGACAAACTCACCGCTGCCCTTCTTTTCAGCAGCTGCCACCGTCTTCTGTGTATCTCGGAGCCTCTGGCGACGAGCAAGACTTGCCAAGGTGGGAGGCATCAGGACCACGTCAAAACGCAGGCAAGTTGTCCTGGAACGCTTTCCATTCGCTTGCCGAGAGTGAATTCAAGAGGCAGGAGAGCGGCAGCCACCGTCCTCCCGCAGTCGGAAGGCTTGGCACACAAGCCCGCTTCTTTGCGGCTTCGTTCTTCGCCTCTTCCAAGCAACCGCGATCTCTGCTTCTCGGAGGCGAAGAAGCGGCTAAATCGCGCACAGCTCAGTAGAGCGCCAGCGGAGCGCTCCGGAGCGCCGCTTCAAGCCGAAAGACGCCGGGAAGCGGCACTTTCCTCCGGATAGCTCCGGAGCCGCGCTTCTGCTTCTCTAGTCATCTCTAGCTTAGCGAAAAGCTTTCCCACTCCAGCTGGCAAGGGGAGAGCGGACCTGCACTGCACACTAACCGCGGTTTGCAAAGAAAGAGGATTTGCTGCACATTCCAAGGACACGGCTCTTTCCGAGGCAATCTGCAACCTGCTGTCAGATGGAAGTGCTCTCTGCCCTCTCCTGCCCAGCTCTAGGTACTAGCGGGCACTTTCCAGCCTGGCCGAGGCAAACAACCTCGAGAGATGTCACAGAGCATAAGTGGAGCACAGATGCTCAAAAGCAGCAAAGCTGAAGAGCCTGGCTCAGCTTCACTAGTGTGCAATTGACTGACTGCGAAAAACAAAGCAGCAGAGCACCGGGCTTCTGGGCGCTGTGAAGGCAATTGCCAAAACCAGGCAGCTGCTCCTTCCCAAGCACAGGCAGCTGCCTATGTTCTTGCTTGTCGACAAACTCACCGCTGCCCTTCTTTTCAGCAGCTGCCACCGTCTTCTGTGCATCTCGGAGCCTCTGGCGACGAGCAAGACTTGCCAAGGTGGGAGGCATCAGGACCACGTCAAAACGCAGGCAAGTTGTCCTGGAACGCTTTCCATTCGCTTGCCGAGAGTGAATTCAACAGGCAGGAGAGCGGCAGCCACCGTCCTCCAGCAGTCGGAAGGCTTGGCACACAAGCCCGCTTCTTTGCGGCTTCGTTCTTTGCCTCTTCCAAGCAACCGCGATCTCTGCTTCTCGGAGGCGAAGAAGCGGCTAATTCGCGCACAGCTCAGTAGAGCGGCAGCGGAGCGCTCCGGAGCACCGCTTCAAGCCGAAAGACGCCGGGAAGCGGCACTTTCCTCCGGATAGCTCCGGAGCCGCGCTTCTGCTTCTCTAGTCATCTCTAGCTTAGCGAAAAGCTTTCCCACTCCAGTTGGCAAGGGGAGAGCGTACCTGCACTGCACACTAACCGCGGTTTGCAAAGAAAGAGGATTTGCTGCACATTCCAAGGACACGGCTCTTTCCGAGGCAATCTGCAACCTGCTGTCAGATGGAAGTGCTCTCTGCCCTCTCCTGCCCAGCTCTAGGTACTAGCGGGCACTTTCCAGCCTGGCCGAGGCAAACAACCTCGAGAGATGTCACAGAGCATAAGTGGAGCACAGATGCTCAAAAGCAGCAAAGCTGAAGAGCCTGGCTCAGCTTCACTAGTGTGCAATTGACTGACTGCGAAAAACAAAGCAGCAGAGCACCGGGCTTCTGGGCGCTGTGAAGGCAATTGCCAAAACCAGGCAGCTGCTCCTTCCCAAGCACAGGCAGCTGCCTATGTTCTTGCTTGTCGACAAACTCACCGCTGCCCTTCTTTTCAGCAGCTGCCACCGTCTTCTGTGCATCTCGGAGCCTCTGGCGACGAGCAAGACTTGCCAAGGTGGGAGGCATCAGGACCACGTCAAAACGCAGGCAAGTTGTCCTGGAACGCTTTCCATTCGCTTGCCGAGAGTGAATTCAAGAGGCAGGAGAGCGGCAGCCACCGTCCTCCAGCAGTCGGAAGGCTTGGCACACAAGCCCGCTTCTTTGCGGCTTCGTTCTTCGCCTCTTCCAAGCAACCGCGATCTCTGCTTCTCGGAGGCGAAGAAGCGGCTAATTCGCGCACAGCTCAGTAGAGCGGCAGCGCAGCGCTCCGGAGCGCCGCTTCAAGCCGAAAGACGCCGGGAAGCGGCACTTTCCTCCGGATAGCTCCGGAGCCGCGCTTCTGCTTCTCTAGTCATCTCTAGCTTAGCGAAAAGCTTTCCCACTCCAGTTGGCAAGGGGAGAGCGTACCTGCACTGCACACTAACCGCGGTTTGCAAAGAAAGAGGATTTGCTGCACATTCCAAGGACACGGCTCTTTCCGAGGCAATCTGCAACCTGCTGTCAGATGGAAGTGCTCTCTGCCCTCTCCTGCCCAGCTCTAGCTACTAGCGGGCACTTTCCAGCCTGGCCGAGGCAAACAACCTCCAGAGATGTCACAGAGCATAAGTGGAGCACAGATGCTCAAAAGCAGCAAAGCTGAAGAGCCTGGCTCAGCTTCACTAGTGTGCAATTGACTGACTGCGAAAAACAAAGCAGCAGAGCACCGGGCTTCTGGGCGCTGTGAAGGCAATTGCCAAAACCAGGCAGCTGCTCCTTCCCAAGCACAGGCAGCTGCCTATCTTCTTGCTTGTCGACAAACTCACCGCTGCCCTTCTTTTCAGCAGCTGCCACCGTCTTCTGTGCATCTCGGAGCCTCTGGCGATGAGCAAGACTTGCCAAGGTGGGACGCATCAGGACCAAGTCAAAACCCAGGCAAGTTGTCCTGGAACGCTTTCCATTCGCTTGCCGAGAGTGAATTCAAGAGGCAGGAGAGCGGCAGCCACCGTCCTCCAGCAGTCGGAAGGCTTGGCACACAAGCCCGCTTCTTTGCGGCTTCGTTCTTCGCCTCTTCCAAGCAACCGCGATCTCTGCTTCTCGGAGGCGAAGAAGCGGCTAATTCGCGCACAGCTCAGTAGAGCGGCAGCGCAGCGCTCCGGAGCACCGCTTCAAGCCGAAAGACGCCGGGAAGCGGCACTTTCCTCCGGATAGCTCCGGAGCCGCGCTTCTGCTTCTCTAGTCATCTCTAGCTTAGCGAAAAGCTTTCCCACTCCATTTGGCAAGGGGAGAGCGTACCTGCACTGCACACTAACCGCGGTTTGCAAAGAAAGAGGATTTGCTGCACATTCCAAGGACACGGCTCTTTCCGAGGCAATCTGCAACCTGCTGTCAGATGGAAGTGCTCTCTGCCCTCTCCTGCCCAGCTCTAGGTACTAGCGGGCACTTTCCAGCCTGGCCGAGGCAAACAACCTCCAGAGATGTCACAGAGCATAAGTGGAGCACAGATGCTCAAAAGCAGCAAAGCTGAAGAGCCTGGCTCAGCTTCACTAGTGTGCAATTGACTGACTGCGAAAAAGAAAGCAGCAGAGCACCGGGCTTCTGGGCGCTGTGAAGGCAATTGCCAAAAGCAGGCAGCTGCTCCTTCCCAAGCACAGTCAGCTGCCTATGTTCTTGCTTGTCGACAAACTCACCGCTGCCCTTCTTTTCAGCAGCTGCCACCGTCTTCTGTGCATCTCGGAGCCTCTGGCGACGAGCAAGACTTGCCAAGGTGGGAGGCATCAGGACCACGTCAAAACGCAGGCAAGTTGTCCTGGAACGCTTTCCATTCGCTTGCCGAGAGTGAATTCAAGAGGCAGGAGAGCGGCAGCCACCGTCCTCCAGCAGTCGGAAGGCTTGGCACACAAGCCCGCTTCTTTGCGGCTTCGTTCTTCGCCTCTTCCAAGCAACCGCGATCTCTGCTTCTCGGAGGCGAAGAAGCGGCTAATTCGCGCACAGCTCAGTAGAGCGGCAGCGCAGCGCTCCGGAGCGCCGCTTCAAGCCGAAAGACGCCAGGAAGCGGCACTTTCCTCCGGATAGCTCCGGAGCCGCGCTTCTGCTTCTCTAGTCATCTCTAGCTTAGCGAAAAGCTTTCCCACTCCATTTGGCAAGGGGAGAGCGTACCTGCACTGCACACTAACCGCGGTTTGCAAAGAAAGAGGATTTGCTGCACATTCCAAGGACACGGCTCTTTCCGAGGCAATCTGCAACCTGCTGTCAGATGGAAGTGCTCTCTGCCCTCTCCTGCCCAGCTCTAGGTACTAGCGGGCACTTTCCAGCCTGGGCGAGGCAAACAACCTCCAGAGATGTCACAGAGCATAAGTGGAGCACAGATGCTCAAAAGCAGCAAAGCTGAAGAGCCTGGCTCAGCTTCACTAGTGTGCAATTGACTGACTGCGAAAAACAAAGCAGCAGAGCACCGGGCTTCTGGGCGCTGTGAAGGCAATTGCCAAAACCAGGCAGCTGCTCCTTCCCAAGCACAGGCAGCTGCCTATGTTCTTGCTTGTCGACAAACTCACCGCTGCCCTTCTTTTCAGCAGCTGCCACCGTCTTCTGTGCATCTCGGAGCCTCTGGCGACGAGCAAGACTTGCCAAGGTGGGAGGCATCAGGACCACGTCAAAACGCAGGCAAGTTGTCCTGGAACGCTTTCCATTCGCTTGCCGAGAGTGAATTCAAGAGGCAGGAGAGCGGCAGCCACCGTCCTCCAGCAGTCGGAAGGCTTGGCACACAAGCCCGCTTCTTTGCGGCTTCGTTCTTCGCCTCTTCCAAGCAACCGCGATCTCTGCTTCTCGGAGGCGAAGAAGCGGCTAATTCGCGCACAGCTCAGTAGAGCGGCAGCGCAGCGCTCTGGAGCGCCGCTTCAAGCCGAAAGACGCCGGGAAGCGGCACTTTCCTCCGGATAGCTCCGGAGCCGCGCTTCTGCTTCTCTAGTCATCTCTAGCTTAGCGAAAAGCTTTCCCACTCCATTTGGCAAGGGGAGAGCGTACCTGCACTGCACACTAACCGCGGTTTGCAAAGAAAGAGGATTTGCTGCACATTCCAAGGACACGGCTCTTTCCGAGGCAATCTGCAACCTGCTGTCAGATGGAAGTGCTCTCTGCCCTCTCCTGCCCAGCTCTAGGTACTAGCGGGCACTTTCCAGCCTGGCCGAGGCAAACAACCTCCAGAGATGTCACAGAGCATAAGTGGAGCACAGATGCTCAAAAGCAGCAAAGCTGAAGAGCCTGGCTCAGCTTCACTAGTGTGCAATTGACTGACTGCGAAAAACAAAGCAGCAGAGCACCGGGCTTCTGGGCGCTGTGAAGGCAATTGCCAAAACCAGGCAGCTGCTCCTTCCCAAGCACAGTCAGCTGCCTATGTTCTTGCTTGTCGACAAACTCACCGCTGCCCTTCTTTTCAGCAGCTGCCACCGTCTTCTGTGCATCTCGGAGCCTCTGGCGACGAGCAAGACTTGCCAAGGTGGGAGGCATCAGGACCACGTCAAAACGCAGGCAAGTTGTCCTGGAACGCTTTCCATTCGCTTGCCGAGAGTGAATTCAAGAGGCAGGAGAGCGGCAGCCACCGTCCTCCAGCAGTCGGAAGGCTTGGCACACAAGCCCGCTTCTTTGCGGCTTCGTTCTTCGCCTCTTCCAAGCAACCGCGATCTCTGCTTCTCGGAGGCGAAGAAGCGGCTAATTCGCGCACAGCTCAGTAGAGCGGCAGCGCAGCGCTCCGGAGCGCCGCTTCAAGCCGAAAGACGCCGGGAAGCGGCACTTTCCTCCGGATAGCTCCGGAGCCGCGCTTCTGCTTCTCTAGTCATCTCTAGCTTAGCGAAAAGCTTTCCCACTCCAGTTGGCAAGGGGAGAGCGTACCTGCACTGCACACTAACCGCGGTTTGCAAAGAAAGAGGATTTGCTGCACATTCCAAGGACACGGCTCTTTCCGAGGCAATCTGCAACCTGCTGTCAGATGGAAGTGCTCTCTGCCCTCTCCTGCCCAGCTCTAGCTACTAGCGGGCACTTGCCAGCCTGGGCGAGGCAAACCACCTCCAGAGATGTCACAGAGCATAAGTGGAGCACAGATGCTCAAAAGCAGCAAAGCTGAAGAGCCTGGCTCAGCTTCACTAGTGTGCAATTGACTGACTGCGAAAAACAAAGCAGCAGAGCACCGGGCTTCTGGGCGCTGTGAAGGCAATTGCCAAAACCAGGCAGCTGCTCCTTCCCAAGCACAGTCAGCTGCCTATGTTCTTGCTTGTCGACAAACTCACCGCTGCCCTTCTTTTCAGAAGCTGCCACCATCTTCTGTGCATCTCGGAGCCTCTGGCGACGAGCAAGACTTGCCAAGGTGGGAGGCATCAGGACCACGTCAAAACGCAGGCAAGTTGTCCTGGAACGCTTTCCATTCGCTTGCCGAGAGTGAATTCAAGAGGCAGGAGAGCGGCAGCCACCGTCCTCCAGCAGTCGGAAGGCTTGGCACACAAGCCCGCTTCTTTGCGGCTTCGTTCTTCGCCTCTTCCAAGCAACCGCGATCTCTGCTTCTCGGAGGCGAAGAAGCGGCTAAATCGCGCACAGCTCAGTAGAGCGGCAGCGCAGCGCTCCGGAGCGCCGCTTCAAGCCGAAAGACGCCGGGAAGCGGCACTTTCCTCCGGATAGCTCCGGAGCCGCGCTTCTGCTTCTCTAGTCATCTCTAGCTTAGCGAAAAGCTTTCCCACTCCATTTGGCAAGGGGAGAGCGGACCTGCACTGCACACTAACCGCGGTTTGCAAAGAAAGAGGATTTGCTGCACATTCCAAGGACACGGCTCTTTCCGAGGCAATCTGCAACCTGCTGTCAGATGGAAGTGCTCTCTGCCCTCTCCTGCCCAGCTCTAGGTACTAGCGGGCACTTTCCAGCCTGGCCGAGGCAAACAACCTCCAGAGATGTCACAGAGCATAAGTGGAGCACAGATGCTCAAAAGCAGCAAAGCTGAAGAGCCTGGCTCAGCTTCACTAGTGTGCAATTGACTGACTGCGAAAAACAAAGCAGAAGAGCACCGGGCTTCTGGGCGCTGTGAAGGCAATTGCCAAAACCAGGCAGCTGCTCCTTCCCAAGCACAGGCAGCTGCCTATGTTCTTGCTTGTCGACAAACTCACCGCTGCCCTTCTTTTCAGCAGCTGCCACCGTCTTCTGTGCATCTCGGAGCCTCTGGCGACGAGCAAGACTTGCCAAGGTGGGAGGCATCAGGACCACGTCAAAACGCAGGCAAGTTGTCCTGGAACGCTTTCCATTCGCTTGCCGAGAGTGAATTCAACAGGCAGGAGAGCGGCAGCCACCGTCCTCCAGCAGTCGGAAGGCTTGGCACACAAGCCCGCTTCTTTGCGGCTTCGTTCTTTGCCTCTTCCAAGCAACCGCGATCTCTGCTTCTCGGAGGCGAAGAAGCGGCTAATTCGCGCACAGCTCAGTAGAGCGGCAGCGGAGCGCTCCGGAGCGCCGCTTCAAGCCGAAAGACGCCGGGAAGCGGCACTTTCCTCCGGATAGCTCCGGAGCCGCGCTTCTGCTTCTCTAGTCATCTCTAGCTTAGCGAAAAGCTTTCCCACTCCAGTTGGCAAGGGGAGAGCGTACCTGCACTGCACACTAACCGCGGTTTGCAAAGAAAGAGGATTTGCTGCACATTCCAAGGACACGGCTCTTTCCGAGGCAATCTGCAACCTGCTGTCAGATGGAAGTGCTCTCTGCCCTCTCCTGCCCAGCTCTAGGTACTAGCGGGCACTTTCCAGCCTGGGCGAGGCAAACAACCTCCAGAGATGTCACAGAGCATAAGTGGAGCACAGATGCTCAAAAGCAGCAAAGCTGAAGAGCCTGGCTCAGCTTCACTAGTGTGCAATTGACTGACTGCGAAAAACAAAGCAGCAGAGCACCGGGCTTCTGGGCGCTGTGAAGGCAATTGCCAAAACCAGGCAGCTGCTCCTTCCCAAGCACAGGCAGCTGCCTATGTTCTTGCTTGTCGACAAACTCACCGCTGCCCTTCTTTTCAGCAGCTGCCACCGTCTTCTGTGCATCTCGGAGCCTCTGGCGACGAGCAAGACTTGCCAAGGTGGGAGGCATCAGGACCACGTCAAAACCCAGGCAAGTTGTCCTGGAACGCTTTCCATTCGCTTGCCGAGAGTGAATTCAAGAGGCAGGAGAGCGGCAGCCACCGTCCTCCAGCAGTCGGAAGGCTTGGCACACAAGCCCGCTTCTTTGCGGCTTCGTTCTTCGCCTCTTCCAAGCAACCGCGATCTCTGCTTCTCGGAGGCGAAGAAGCGGCTAATTCGCGCACAGCTCAGTAGAGCGGCAGCGCAGCGCTCCGGAGCGCCGCTTCAAGCCGAAAGACGCCGGGAAGCGGCACTTTCCTCCGGATAGCTCCGGAGCCGCGCTTCTGCTTCTCTAGTCATCTCTAGCTTAGCGAAAAGCTTTCCCACTCCAGTTGGCAAGGGGAGAGCGTACCTGCACTGCACACTAACCGCGGTTTGCAAAGAAAGAGGATTTGCTGCACATTCCAAGGACACGGCTCTTTCCGAGGCAATCTGCAACCTGCTGTCAGATGGAAGTGCTCTCTGCCCTCTCCTGCCCAGCTCTAGCTACTAGCGGGCACTTTCCAGCCTGGCCGAGGCAAACAACCTCCAGAGATGTCACAGAGCATAAGTGGAGCACAGATGCTCAAAAGCAGCAAAGCTGAAGAGCCTGGCTCAGCTTCACTAGTGTGCAATTGACTGACTGCGAAAAACAAAGCAGCAGAGCACCGGGCTTCTGGGCGCTGTGAAGGCAATTGCCAAAACCAGGCAGCTGCTCCTTCCCAAGCACAGGCAGCTGCCTATCTTCTTGCTTGTCGACAAACTCACCGCTGCCCTTCTTTTCAGCAGCTGCCACCGTCTTCTGTGCATCTCGGAGCCTCTGGCGATGAGCAAGACTTGCCAAGGTGGGACGCATCAGGACCAAGTCAAAACCCAGGCAAGTTGTCCTGGAACGCTTTCCATTCGCTTGCCGAGAGTGAATTCAAGAGGCAGGAGAGCGGCAGCCACCGTCCTCCAGCAGTCGGAAGGCTTGGCACACAAGCCCGCTTCTTTGCGGCTTCGTTCTTCGCCTCTTCCAAACAACCGCGATCTCTGCTTCTCGGAGGCGAAGAAGCGGCTAATTCGCGCACAGCTCAGTAGAGCGGCAGCGGAGCGCTCCGGAGCACCGCTTCAAGCCGAAAGACGCCGGGAAGCGGCACTTTCCTCCGGATAGCTCCGGAGCCGCGCTTCTGCTTCTCTAGTCATCTCTAGCTTAGCGAAAAGCTTTCCCACTCCAGTTGGCAAGGGGAGAGCGTACCTGCACTGCACACTAACCGCGGTTTGCAAAGAAAGAGGATTTGCTGCACATTCCAAGGACACGGCTCTTTCCGAGGCAATCTGCAACCTGCTGTCAGATGGAAGTGCTCTCTGCCCTCTCCTGCCCAGCTCTAGGTACTAGCGGGCACTTTCCAGCCTGGCCGAGGCAAACAACCTCCAGAGATGTCACAGAGCATAAGTGGAGCACAGATGCTCAAAAGCAGCAAAGCTGAAGAGCCTGGCTCAGCTTCACTAGTGTGCAATTGACTGACTGCGAAAAACAAAGCAGCAGAGCACCGGGCTTCTGGGCGCTGTGAAGGCAATTGCCAAAACCAGGCAGCTGCTCCTTCCCAAGCACAGGCAGCTGCCTATGTTCTTGCTTGTCGACAAACTCACCGCTGCCCTTCTTTTCAGCAGCTGCCACCGTCTTCTGTGCATCTCGGAGCCTCTGGCGACGAGCAAGACTTGCCAAGGTGGGACGCATCAGGACCACGTCAAAACCCAGGCAAGTTGTCCTGGAACGCTTTCCATTCGCTTGCCGAGAGTGAATTCAAGAGGCAGGAGAGCGGCAGCCACCGTCCTCCAGCAGTCGGAAGGCTTGGCACACAAGCCCGCTTCTTTGCGGCTTCGTTCTTCGCCTCTTCCAAGCAACCGCGATCTCTGCTTCTCGGAGGCGAAGAAGCGGCTAATTCGCGCACAGCTCAGTAGAGCGGCAGCGCAGCGCTCCGGAGCGCCGCTTCAAGCCGAAAGACGCCGGGAAGCGGCACTTTCCTCCGGATAGCTCCGGAGCCGCGCTTCTGCTTCTCTAGTCATCTCTAGCTTAGCGAAAAGCTTTCCCACTCCAGTTGGCAAGGGGAGAGCGTACCTGCACTGCACACTAACCGCGGTTTGCAAAGAAAGAGGATTTGCTGCACATTCCAAGGACACGGCTCTTTCCGAGGCAATCTGCAACCTGCTGTCAGATGGAAGTGCTCTCTGCCCTCTCCTGCCCAGCTCTAGGTACTAGCGGGCACTTTCCAGCCTGGGCGAGGCAAACAACCTCCAGAGATGTCACAGAGCATAGGTGGAGCACAGATGCTCAAAAGCAGCAAAGCTGAAGAGCCTGGCTCAGCTTCACTAGTGTGCAATTGACTGACTGCGAAAAACAAAGCAGCAGAGCACCGGGCTTCTGGGCGCTGTGAAGGCAATTGCCAAAACCAGGCAGCTGCTCCTTCCCGAGCACAGTCAGCTGCCTATGTTCTTGCTTGTCGACAAACTCACCGCTGCCCTTCTTTTCAGCAGCTGCCACCGTCTTCTGTGCATCTCGGAGCCTCTGGCGACGAGCAAGACTTGCCAAGGTGGGAGGCATCAGGACCACGTCAAAACGCAGGCAAGTTGTCCTGGAACGCTTTCCATTCGCTTGCCGAGAGTGAATTCAAGAGGCAGGAGAGCGGCAGCCACCGTCCTCCAGCAGTCGGAAGGCTTGGCACACAAGCCCGCTTCTTTGCGGCTTCGTTCTTCGCCTCTTCCAAGCAACCGCGATCTCTGCTTCTCGGAGGCGAAGAAGCGGCTAAATCGCGCACAGCTCAGTAGAGCGGCAGCGCAGCGCTCCGGAGCGCCGCTTCAAGCCGAAAGACGCCGGGAAGCGGCACTTTCCTCCGGATAGCTCCGGAGCCGCGCTTCTGCTTCTCTAGTCATCTCTAGCTTAGCGAAAAGCTTTCCCACTCCATTTGGCAAGGGGAGAGCGGACCTGCACTGCACACTAACCGCGGTTTGCAAAGAAAGAGGATTTGCTGCACATTCCAAGGACACGGCTCTTTCCGAGGCAATCTGCAACCTGCTGTCAGATGGAAGTGCTCTCTGCCCTCTCCTGCCCAGCTCTAGGTACTAGCGGGCACTTTCCAGCCTGGCCGAGGCAAACAACCTCCAGAGATGTCACAGAGCATAAGTGGAGCACAGATGCTCAAAAGCAGCAAAGCTGAAGAGCCTGGCTCAGCTTCACTAGTGTGCAATTGACTGACTGCGAAAAACAAAGCAGAAGAGCACCGGGCTTCTGGGCGCTGTGAAGGCAATTGCCAAAACCAGGCAGCTGCTCCTTCCCAAGCACAGGCAGCTGCCTATGTTCTTGCTTGTCGACAAACTCACCGCTGCCCTTCTTTTCAGCAGCTGCCACCGTCTTCTGTGCATCTCGGAGCCTCTGGCGACGAGCAAGACTTGCCAAGGTGGGAGGCATCAGGACCACGTCAAAACGCAGGCAAGTTGTCCTGGAACGCTTTCCATTCGCTTGCCGAGAGTGAATTCAACAGGCAGGAGAGCGGCAGCCACCGTCCTCCAGCAGTCGGAAGGCTTGGCACACAAGCCCGCTTCTTTGCGGCTTCGTTCTTTGCCTCTTCCAAGCAACCGCGATCTCTGCTTCTCGGAGGCGAAGAAGCGGCTAATTCGCGCACAGCTCAGTAGAGCGGCAGCGGAGCGCTCCGGAGCACCGCTTCAAGCCGAAAGACGCCGGGAAGCGGCACTTTCCTCCGGATAGCTCCGGAGCCGCGCTTCTGCTTCTCTAGTCATCTCTAGCTTAGCGAAAAGCTTTCCCACTCCAGTTGGCAAGGGGAGAGCGTACCTGCACTGCACACTAACCGCGGTTTGCAAAGAAAGAGGATTTGCTGCACATTCCAAGGACACGGCTCTTTCCGAGGCAATCTGCAACCTGCTGTCAGATGGAAGTGCTCTCTGCCCTCTCCTGCCCAGCTCTAGGTACTAGCGGGCACTTTCCAGCCTGGGCGAGGCAAACAACCTCGAGAGATGTCACAGAGCATAAGTGGAGCACAGATGCTCAAAAGCAGCAAAGCTGAAGAGCCTGGCTCAGCTTCACTAGTGTGCAATTGACTGACTGCGAAAAACAAAGCAGCAGAGCACCGGGCTTCTGGGCGCTGTGAAGGCAATTGCCAAAACCAGGCAGCTGCTCCTTCCCAAGCACAGGCAGCTGCCTATGTTCTTGCTTGTCGACAAACTCACCGCTGCCCTTCTTTTCAGCAGCTGCCACCGTCTTCTGTGCATCTCGGAGCCTCTGGCGACGAGCAAGACTTGCCAAGGTGGGAGGCATCAGGACCACGTCAAAACGCAGGCAAGTTGTCCTGGAACGCTTTCCATTCGCTTGCCGAGAGTGAATTCAAGAGGCAGGAGAGCGGCAGCCACCGTCCTCCAGCAGTCGGAAGGCTTGGCACACAAGCCCGCTTCTTTGCGGCTTCGTTCTTCGCCTCTTCCAAGCAACCGCGATCTCTGCTTCTCGGAGGCGAAGAAGCGGCTAATTCGCGCACAGCTCAGTAGAGCGGCAGCGCAGCGCTCCGGAGCGCCGCTTCAAGCCGAAAGACGCCGGGAAGCGGCACTTTCCTCCGGATAGCTCCGGAGCCGCGCTTCTGCTTCTCTAGTCATCTCTAGCTTAGCGAAAAGCTTTCCCACTCCAGTTGGCAAGGGGAGAGCGTACCTGCACTGCACACTAACCGCGGTTTGCAAAGAAAGAGGATTTGCTGCACATTCCAAGGACACGGCTCTTTCCGAGGCAATCTGCAACCTGCTGTCAGATGGAAGTGCTCTCTGCCCTCTCCTGCCCAGCTCTAGCTACTAGCGGGCACTTTCCAGCCTGGCCGAGGCAAACAACCTCCAGAGATGTCACAGAGCATAAGTGGAGCACAGATGCTCAAAAGCAGCAAAGCTGAAGAGCCTGGCTCAGCTTCACTAGTGTGCAATTGACTGACTGCGAAAAACAAAGCAGCAGAGCACCGGGCTTCTGGGCGCTGTGAAGGCAATTGCCAAAACCAGGCAGCTGCTCCTTCCCAAGCACAGGCAGCTGCCTATCTTCTTGCTTGTCGACAAACTCACCGCTGCCCTTCTTTTCAGCAGCTGCCACCGTCTTCTGTGCATCTCGGAGCCTCTGGCGATGAGCAAGACTTGCCAAGGTGGGACGCATCAGGACCAAGTCAAAACCCAGGCAAGTTGTCCTGGAACGCTTTCCATTCGCTTGCCGAGAGTGAATTCAAGAGGCAGGAGAGCGGCAGCCACCGTCCTCCAGCAGTCGGAAGGCTTGGCACACAAGCCCGCTTCTTTGCGGCTTCGTTCTTCGCCTCTTCCAAGCAACCGCGATCTCTGCTTCTCGGAGGCGAAGAAGCGGCTAATTCGCGCACAGCTCAGTAGAGCGGCAGCGGAGCGCTCCGGAGCACCGCTTCAAGCCGAAAGACGCCGGGAAGCGGCACTTTCCTCCGGATAGCTCCGGAGCCGCGCTTCTGCTTCTCTAGTCATCTCTAGCTTAGCGAAAAGCTTTCCCACTCCAGTTGGCAAGGGGAGAGCGTACCTGCACTGCACACTAACCGCGGTTTGCAAAGAAAGAGGATTTGCTGCACATTCCAAGGACACGGCTCTTTCCGAGGCAATCTGCAACCTGCTGTCAGATGGAAGTGCTCTCTGCCCTCTCCTGCCCAGCTCTAGGTACTAGCGGGCACTTTCCAGCCTGGCCGAGGCAAACAACCTCCAGAGATGTCACAGAGCATAAGTGGAGCACAGATGCTCAAAAGCAGCAAAGCTGAAGAGCCTGGCTCAGCTTCACTAGTGTGCAATTGACTGACTGCGAAAAACAAAGCAGCAGAGCACCGGGCTTCTGGGCGCTGTGAAGGCAATTGCCAAAACCAGGCAGCTGCTCCTTCCCAAGCACAGGCAGCTGCCTATGTTCTTGCTTGTCGACAAACTCACCGCTGCCCTTCTTTTCAGCAGCTGCCACCGTCTTCTGTGCATCTCGGAGCCTCTGGCGACGAGCAAGACTTGCCAAGGTGGGAGGCATCAGGACCACGTCAAAACCCAGGCAAGTTGTCCTGGAACGCTTTCCATTCGCTTGCCGAGAGTGAATTCAAGAGGCAGGAGAGCGGCAGCCACCGTCCTCCAGCAGTCGGAAGGCTTGGCACACAAGCCCGCTTCTTTGCGGCTTCGTTCTTCGCCTCTTCCAAGCAACCGCGATCTCTGCTTCTCGGAGGCGAAGAAGCGGCTAATTCGCGCACAGCTCAGTAGAGCGGCAGCGCAGCGCTCCGGAGCGCCGCTTCAAGCCGAAAGACGCCGGGAAGCGGCACTTTCCTCCGGATAGCTCCGGAGCCGCGCTTCTGCTTCTCTAGTCATCTCTAGCTTAGCGAAAAGCTTTCCCACTCCAGTTGGCAAGGGGGAGAGCGTACCTGCACTGCACACTAACCGCGGTTTGCAAAGAAAGAGGATTTGCTGCACATTCCAAGGACACGGCTCTTTCCGAGGCAATCTGCAACCTGCTGTCAGATGGAAGTGCTCTCTGCCCTCTCCTGCCCAGCTCTAGGTACTAGCGGGCACTTTCCAGCCTGGGCGAGGCAAACAACCTCCAGAGATGTCACAGAGCATAGGTGGAGCACAGATGCTCAAAAGCAGCAAAGCTGAAGAGCCTGGCTCAGCTTCACTAGTGTGCAATTGACTGACTGCGAAAAACAAAGCAGCAGAGCACCGGGCTTCTGGGCGCTGTGAAGGCAATTGCCAAAACCAGGCAGCTGCTCCTTCCCAAGCACAGTCAGCTGCCTATGTTCTTGCTTGTCGACAAACTCACCGCTGCCCTTCTTTTCAGCAGCTGCCACCGTCTTCTGTGCATCTCGGAGCCTCTGGCGACGAGCAAGACTTGCCAAGGTGGGAGGCATCAGGACCACGTCAAAACGCAGGCAAGTTGTCCTGGAACGCTTTCCATTCGCTTGCCGAGAGTGAATTCAAGAGGCAGGAGAGCGGCAGCCACCGTCCTCCAGCAGTCGGAAGGCTTGGCACACAAGCCCGCTTCTTTGCGGCTTCGTTCTTCGCCTCTTCCAAGCAACCGCGATCTCTGCTTCTCGGAGGCGAAGAAGCGGCTAATTCGCGCACAGCTCAGTAGAGCGGCAGCGCAGCGCTCTGGAGCGCCGCTTCAAGCCGAAAGACGCCGGGAAGCGGCACTTTCCTCCGGATAGCTCCGGAGCCGCGCTTCTGCTTCTCTAGTCATCTCTAGCTTAGCGAAAAGCTTTCCCACTCCATTTGGCAAGGGGAGAGCGTACCTGCACTGCACACTAACCGCGGTTTGCAAAGAAAGAGGATTTGCTGCACATTCCAAGGACACGGCTCTTTCCGAGGCAATCTGCAACCTGCTGTCAGATGGAAGTGCTCTCTGCCCTCTCCTGCCCAGCTCTAGGTACTAGCGGGCACTTTCCAGCCTGGCCGAGGCAAACAACCTCCAGAGATGTCACAGAGCATAAGTGGAGCACAGATGCTCAAAAGCAGCAAAGCTGAAGAGCCTGGCTCAGCTTCACTAGTGTGCAATTGACTGACTGCGAAAAACAAAGCAGCAGAGCACCGGGCTTCTGGGCGCTGTGAAGGCAATTGCCAAAACCAGGCAGCTGCTCCTTCCCAAGCACAGGCAGCTGCCTATGTTCTTGCTTGTCGACAAACTCACCGCTGCCCTTCTTTTCAGCAGCTGCCACCGTCTTCTGTGCATCTCGGAGCCTCTGGCGACGAGCAAGACTTGCCAAGGTGGGAGGCATCAGGACCACGTCAAAACCCAGGCAAGTTGTCCTGGAACGCTTTCCATTCGCTTGCCGAGAGTGAATTCAAGAGGCAGGAGAGCGGCAGCCACCGTCCTCCAGCAGTCGGAAGGCTTGGCACACAAGCCCGCTTCTTTGCGGCTTCGTTCTTCGCCTCTTCCAAGCAACCGCGATCTCTGCTTCTCGGAGGCGAAGAAGCGGCTAATTCGCGCACAGCTCAGTAGAGCGGCAGCGCAGCGCTCCGGAGCGCCGCTTCAAGCCGAAAGACGCCGGGGAAGCGGCACTTTCCTCCGGATAGCTCCGGAGCCGCGCTTCTGCTTCTCTAGTCATCTCTAGCTTAGCGAAAAGCTTTCCCACTCCAGTTGGCAAGGGGGAGAGCGTACCTGCACTGCACACTAACCGCGGTTTGCAAAGAAAGAGGATTTGCTGCACATTCCAAGGACACGGCTCTTTCCGAGGCAATCTGCAACCTGCTGTCAGATGGAAGTGCTCTCTGCCCTCTCCTGCCCAGCTCTAGGTACTAGCGGGCACTTTCCAGCCTGGGCGAGGCAAACCACCTCCAGAGATGTCACAGAGCATAAGTGGAGCACAGATGCTCAAAAGCAGCAAAGCTGAAGAGCCTGGCTCAGCTTCACTAGTGTGCAATTGACTGACTGCGAAAAACAAAGCAGCAGAGCACCGGGCTTCTGGGCGCTGTGAAGGCAATTGCCAAAACCAGGCAGCTGCTCCTTCCCAAGCACAGTCAGCTGCCTATGTTCTTGCTTGTCGACAAACTCACCGCTGCCCTTCTTTTCAGCAGCTGCCACCATCTTCTGTGCATCTCGGAGCCTCTGGCGACGAGCAAGACTTGCCAAGGTGGGAGGCATCAGGACCACGTCAAAACGCAGGCAAGTTGTCCTGGAACGCTTTCCATTCGCTTGCCAAGAGTGAATTCAAGAGGCAGGAGAGCGGCAGCCACCGTCCTCCAGCAGTCGGAAGGCTTGGCACACAAGCCCGCTTCTTTGCGGCTTCGTTCTTCGCCTCTTCCAAGCAACCGCGATCTCTGCTTCTCGGAGGCGAAGAAGCGGCTAATTCGCGCACAGCTCAGTAGAGCGGCAGCGCAGCGCTCTGGAGCGCCGCTTCAAGCCGAAAGACGCCGGGAAGCGGCACTTTCCTCCGGATAGCTCCGGAGCCGCGCTTCTGCTTCTCTAGTCATCTCTAGCTTAGCGAAAAGCTTTCCCACTCCAGTTGGCAAGGGGAGAGCGTACCTGCACTGCACACTAACCGCGGTTTGCAAAGAAAGAGGATTTGCTGCACATTCCAAGGACACGGCTCTTTCCGAGGCAATCTGCAACCTGCTGTCAGATGGAAGTGCTCTCTGCCCTCTCCTGCCCAGCTCTAGGTACTAGCGGGCACTTTCCAGCCTGGGCGAGGCAAACAACCTCCAGAGATGTCACAGAGCATAAGTGGAGCACAGATGCTCAAAAGCAGCAAAGCTGAAGAGCCTGGCTCAGCTTCACTAGTGTGCAATTGACTGACTGCGAAAAACAAAGCAGCAGAGCACCGGGCTTCTGGGCGCTGTGAAGGCAATTGCCAAAACCAGGCAGCTGCTCCTTCCCAAGCACAGTCAGCTGCCTATGTTCTTGCTTGTCGACAAACTCACCGCTGCCCTTCTTTTCAGCAGCTGCCACCGTCTTCTGTGCATCTCGGAGCCTCTGGCGACGAGCAAGACTTGCCAAGGTGGGAGGCATCAGGACCACGTCAAAACCCAGGCAAGTTGTCCTGGAACGCTTTCCATTCGCTTGCCGAGAGTGAATTCAAGAGGCAGGAGAGCGGCAGCCACCGTCCTCCAGCAGTCGGAAGGCTTGGCACACAAGCCCGCTTCTTTGCGGCTTCGTTCTTCGCCTCTTCCAAGCAACCGCGATCTCTGCTTCTCGGAGGCGAAGAAGCGGCTAATTCGCGCACAGCTCAGTAGAGTGGCAGCGGAGCGCTCCGGAGCGCCGCTTCAAGCCGAAAGACGCCGGGAAGCGGCACTTTCCTCCGGATAGCTCCGGAGCCGCGCTTCTGCTTCTCTAGTCATCTCTAGCTTAGCGAAAAGCTTTCCCACTCCAGTTGGCAAGGGGAGAGCGTACCTGCACTGCACACTAACCGCGGTTTGCAAAGAAAGAGGATTTGCTGCACATTCCAAGGACACGGCTCTTTCCGAGGCAATCTGCAACCTGCTGTCAGATGGAAGTGCTCTCTGCCCTCTCCTGCCCAGCTCTAGGTACTAGCGGGCACTTTCCAGCCTGGCCGAGGCAAACAACCTCCAGAGATGTCACAGAGCATAAGTGGAGCACAGATGCTCAAAAGCAGCAAAGCTGAAGAGCCTGGCTCAGCTTCACTAGTGTGCAATTGACTGACTGCGAAAAACAAAGCAGCAGAGCACCGGGCTTCTGGGGCACTGTGAAGGCAATTGCCAAAACCAGGCAGCTGCTCCTTCCCAAGCACAGGCAGCTGCCTATGTTCTTGCTTGTCGACAAACTCACCGCTGCCCTTCTTTTCAGCAGCTGCCACCGTCTTCTGTGCATCTCGGAGCCTCTGGCGACGAGCAAGACTTGCCAAGGTGGGAGGCATCAGGACCAAGTCAAAACCCAGGCAAGTTGTCCTGGAACGCTTTCCATTCGCTTGCCGAGAGTGAATTCAAGAGGCAGGAGAGCGGCAGCCACCGTCCTCCAGCAGTCGGAAGGCTTGGCACACAAGCCCGCTTCTTTGCGGCTTCGTTCTTCGCCTCTTCCAAGCAACCGCGATCTCTGCTTCTCGGAGGCGAAGAAGCGGCTAATTCGCGCACAGCTCAGTAGAGTGGCAGCGGAGCGCTCCGGAGCGCCGCTTCAAGCCGAAAGACGCCGGGAAGCGGCACTTTCCTCCGGATAGCTCCGGAGCCGCGCTTCTGCTTCTCTAGTCATCTCTAGCTTAGCGAAAAGCTTTCCCACTCCAGTTGGCAAGGGGGAGAGCGTACCTGCACTGCACACTAACCGCGGTTTGCAAAGAAAGAGGATTTGCTGCACATTCCAAGGACACGGCTCTTTCCGAGGCAATCTGCAACCTGCTGTCAGATGGAAGTGCTCTCTGCCCTCTCCTGCCCAGCTCTAGGTACTAGCGGGCACTTTCCAGCCTGGGCGAGGCAAACAACCTCCAGAGATGTCACAGAGCATAAGTGGAGCACAGATGCTCAAAAGCAGCAAAGCTGAAGAGCCTGGCTCAGCTTCACTAGTGTGCAATTGACTGACTGCGAAAAACAAAGCAGCAGAGCACCGGGCTTCTGGGCGCTGTGAAGGCAATTGCCAAAACCAGGCAGCTGCTCCTTCCCAAGCACAGGCAGCTGCCTATGTTCTTGCTTGTCGACAAACTCACCGCTGCCCTTCTTTTCAGCAGCTGCCACCGTCTTCTGTGCATCTCGGAGCCTCTGGCGACGAGCAAGACTTGCCAAGGTGGGAGGCATCAGGACCACGTCAAAACGCAGGCAAGTTGTCCTGGAACGCTTTCCATTCGCTTGCCGAGAGTGAATTCAAGAGGCAGGAGAGCGGCAGCCACCGTCCTCCAGCAGTTGGAAGGCTTGGCACGCAAGCCCGCTTCTTTGCGGCTTCGTTCTTCGCCTCTTCCAAGCAACCGCGATCTCTGCTTCTCGGAGGCGAAGAAGCGGCTAATTCGCGCACAGCTCAGTAGAGCGGCAGCGCAGCGCTCCGGAGCGCCGCTTCAAGCCGAAAGACGCCGGGGAAGCGGCACTTTCCTCCGGATAGCTCCGGAGCCGCGCCTTCTGCTTCTCTAGTCATCTCTAGCTTAGCGAAAAGCTTTCCCACTCCAGTTGGCAAGGGGAGAGCGTACCTGCACTGCACACTAACCGCGGTTTGCAAAGAAAGAGGATTTGCTGCACATTCCAAGGACACGGCTCTTTCCGAGGCAATCTGCAACCTGCTGTCAGATGGAAGTGCTCTCTGCCCTCTCCTGCCCAGCTCTAGCTACTAGCGGGCACTTTCCAGCCTGGCCGAGGCAAACAACCTCCAGAGATGTCACAGAGCCTAAGTGGAGCACAGATGCTCAAAAGCAGCAAAGCTGAAGAGCCTGGCTCAGCTTCACTAGTGTGCAATTGACTGACTGCGAAAAACAAAGCAGCAGAGCACCGGGCTTCTGGGCGCTGTGAAGGCAATTGCCAAAACCAGGCAGCTGCTCCTTCCCAAGCACAGGCAGCTGCCTATGTTCTTGCTTGTCGACAAACTCACCGCTGCCCTTCTTTTCAGCAGCTGCCACCGTCTTCTGTGCATCTCGGAGCCTCTGGCGACGAGCAAGACTTGCCAAGGTGGGAGGCATCAGGACCACGTCAAAACGCAGGCAAGTTGTCCTGGAACGCTTTCCATTCGCTTGCCGAGAGTGAATTCAAGAGGCAGGAGAGCGGCAGCCACCGTCCTCCAGCAGTCGGAAGGCTTGGCACACAAGCCCGCTTCTTTGCGGCTTCGTTCTTCGCCTCTTCCAAGCAACCGCGATCTCTGCTTCTCGGAGGCGAAGAAGCGGCTAATTCGCGCACAGCTCAGTAGAGCGGCAGCGGAGCGCTCCGGAGCGCCGCTTCAAGCCGAAAGACGCCGGGAAGCGGCACTTTCCTCCGGATAGCTCCGGAGCCGCGCTTCTGCTTCTCTAGTCATCTCTAGCTTAGCGAAAAGCTTTCCCACTCCAGTTGGCAAGGGGAGAGCGTACCTGCACTGCACACTAACCGCGGTTTGCAAAGAAAGAGGATTTGCTGCACATTCCAAGGACACGGCTCTTTCCGAGGCAATCTGCAACCTGCTGTCAGATGGAAGTGCTCTCTGCCCTCTCCTGCCCAGCTCTAGCTACTAGCGGGCACTTGCCAGCCTGGCCGAGGCAAACAACCTCCAGAGATGTCACAGAGCATAAGTGGAGCACAGATGCTCAAAAGCAGCAAAGCTGAAGAGCCTGGCTCAACTTCACTAGTGTGCAATTGACTGACTGCGAAAAACAAAGCAGCAGAGCACCGGGCTTCTGGGCGCTGTGAAGGCAATTGCCAAAACCAGGCAGCTGCTCCTTCCCAAGCACAGGCAGCTGCCTATGTTCTTGCTTGTCGACAAACTCACCGCTGCCCTTCTTTTCAGCAGCTGCCACCGTCTTCTGTGCATCTCGGAGCCTCTGGCGACGAGCAAGACTTGCCAAGGTGGGAGGCATCAGGACCACGTCAAAACGCAGGCAAGTTGTCCTGGAACGCTTTCCATTCGCTTGCCGAGAGTGAATTCAAGAGGCAGGGAGAGCGGCAGCCACCGTCCTCCAGCAGTCGGAAGGCTTGGCACACAAGCCCGCTTCTTTGCGGCTTCGTTCTTCGCCTCTTCCAAGCAACCGCGATCTCTGCTTCTCGGAGGCGAAGAAGCGGCTAATTCGCGCACAGCTCAGTAGAGCGGGCAGCGCAGCGCTCCGGAGCGCCGCTTCAAGCCGAAAGACGCCGGGGAAGCGGCACTTTCCTCCGGATAGCTCCGGAGCCGCGCTTCTGCTTCTCTAGTCATCTCTAGCTTAGCGAAAAGCTTTCCCACTCCAGTTGGCAAGGGGAGAGCGTACCTGCACTGCACACTAACCGCGGTTTGCAAAGAAAGAGGATTTGCTGCACATTCCAAGGACACGGCTCTTTCCGAGGCAATCTGCAACCTGCTGTCAGATGGAAGTGCTCTCTGCCCTCTCCTGCCCAGCTCTAGCTACTAGCGGGCACTTTCCAGCCTGGCCGAGGCAAACAACCTCCAGAGATGTCACAGAGCATAAGTGGAGCACAGATGCTCAAAAGCAGCAAAGCTGAAGAGCCTGGCTCAACTTCACTAGTGTGCAATTGACTGACTGCGAAAAACAAAGCAGCAGAGCACCGGGCTTCTGGGCACTGTGAAGGCAATTGCCAAAACCAGGCAGCTGCTCCTTCCCAAGCACAGGCAGCTGCCTATGTTCTTGCTTGTCGACAAACTCACCGCTGCCCTTCTTTTCAGCAGCTGCCACCGTCTTCTGTGCATCTCGGAGCCTCTGGCGACGAGCAAGACTTGCCAAGGTGGGAGGCATCAGGACCAAGTCAAAACCCAGGCAAGTTGTCCTGGAACGCTTTCCATTCGCTTGCCGAGAGTGAATTCAAGAGGCAGGAGAGCGGCAGCCACCGTCCTCCAGCAGTCGGAAGGCTTGGCACACAAGCCCGCTTCTTTGCGGCTTCGTTCTTCGCCTCTTCCAAGCAACCGCGATCTCTGCTTCTCGGAGGCGAAGAAGCGGCTAATTCGCGCACAGCTCAGTAGAGCGGCAGCGGAGCGCTCCGGAGCGCCGCTTCAAGCCGAAAGACGCCGGGAAGCGGCACTTTCCTCCGGATAGCTCCGGAGCCGCGCTTCTGCTTCTCTAGTCATCTCTAGCTTAGCGAAAAGCTTTCCCACTCCAGTTGGCAAGGGGGAGAGCGTACCTGCACTGCACACTAACCGCGGTTTGCAAAGAAAGAGGATTTGCTGCACATTCCAAGGACACGGCTCTTTCCGAGGGCAATCTGCAACCTGCTGTCAGATGGAAGTGCTCTCTGCCCTCTCCTGCCCAGCTCTAGCTACTAGCGGGCACTTGCCAGCCTGGCCGAGGCAAACAACCTCCAGAGATGTCACAGAGCATAAGTGGAGCACAGATGCTCAAAAGCAGCAAAGCTGAAGAGCCTGGCTCAGCTTCACTAGTGTGCAATTGACTGACTGCGAAAAACAAAGCAGCAGAGCACCGGGCTTCTGGGCGCTGTGAAGGCAATTGCCAAAACCAGGCAGCTGCTCCTTCCCAAGCACAGGCAGCTGCCTATGTTCTTGCTTGTCGACAAACTCACCGCTGCCCTTCTTTTCAGCAGCTGCCACCGTCTTCTGTGCATCTCGGAGCCTCTGGCGACGAGCAAGACTTGCCAAGGTGGGGAGGCATCAGGACCACGTCAAAACGCAGGCAAGTTGTCCTGGAACGCTTTCCATTCGCTTGCCGAGAGTGAATTCAAGAGGCAGGAGAGCGGCAGCCCACCGTCCTCCAGCAGTCGGAAGGCTTGGCACACAAGCCCGCTTCTTTGCGGCTTCGTTCTTCGCCTCTTCCAAGCAACCGCGATCTCTGCTTCTCGGAGGCGAAGAAGCGGCTAATTCGCGCACAGCTCAGTAGAGCGGCAGCGCAGCGCTCCGGAGCGCCGCTTCAAGCCGAAAGACGCCGGGAAGCGGCACTTTCCTCCGGATAGCTCCGGAGCCGCGCTTCTGCTTCTCTAGTCATCTCTAGCTTAGCGAAAAGCTTTCCCACTCCAGTTGGCAAGGGGAGAGCGTACCTGCACTGCACACTAACCGCGGTTTGCAAAGAAAGAGGATTTGCTGCACATTCCAAGGACACGGCTCTTTCCGAGGGCAATCTGCAACCTGCTGTCAGATGGAAGTGCTCTCTGCCCTCTCCTGCCCCAGCTCTAGGTACTAGCGGGCACTTTCCAGCCTGGGCGAGGCAAACAACCTCCAGAGATGTCACAGAGCATAAGTGGAGCACAGATGCTCAAAAGCAGCAAAGCTGAAGAGCCTGGCTCAGCTTCACTAGTGTGCAATTGACTGACTGCGAAAAACAAAGCAGCAGAGCACCGGGCTTCTGGGGCGCTGTGAAGGCAATTGCCAAAACCAGGCAGCTGCTCCTTCCCAAGCACAGGCAGCTGCCTATCTTCTTGCTTGTCGACAAACTCACCGCTGCCCTTCTTTTCAGCAGCTGCCACCGTCTTCTGTGCATCTCGGAGCCTCTGGCGACGAGCAAGACTTGCCAAGGTGGGAGGCATCAGGACCACGTCAAAACCCAGGCAAGAGTTCCTGGAACGCTTTCCATTCGCTTGCCGAGAGTGAATTCAAGAGGCAGGAGAGCGGCAGCCACCGTCCTCCAGCAGTCGGAAGGCTTGGCACACAAGCCCGCTTCTTTGCGGCTTCGTTCTTCGCCTCTTCCAAGCAACCGCGATCTCTGCTTCTCGGAGGCGAAGAAGCGGCTAATTCGCGCACAGCTCAGTAGAGCGGCAGCGCAGCGCTCCGGAGCGCCGCTTCAAGCCGAAAGACGCCGGGGGAAGCGGCACTTTCCCTCCGGATAGCTCCGGAGCCGCGCTTCTGCTTCTCTAGTCATCTCTAGCTTAGCGAAAAGCTTTCCCACTCCAGTTGGCAAGGGGAGAGCGTACCTGCACTGCACACTAACCGCGGTTTGCAAAGAAAGAGGATTTGCTGCACATTCCAAGGACACGGCTCTTTCCGAGGCAATCTGCAACCTGCTGTCAGATGGAAGTGCTCTCTGCCCCTCTCCTGCCCAGCTCTAGCTACTAGCGGGCACTTGCCAGCCTGGGCGAGGCAAACCACCTCCAGAGATGTCACAGAGCATAAGTGGAGCACAGATGCTCAAAAGCAGCAAAGCTGAAGAGCCTGGCTCAGCTTCACTAGTGTGCAATTGACTGACTGCGAAAAACAAAGCAGCAGAGCACCGGGGCTTCTGGGCGCTGTGAAGGCAATTGCCAAAACCAGGCAGCTGCTCCTTCCCAAGCACAGGCAGCTGCCTATGTTCTTGCTTGTCGACAAACTCACCGCTGCCCTTCTTTTCAGCAGCTGCCACCGTCTTCTGTGCATCTCGGAGCCTCTGGCGACGAGCAAGACTTGCCAAGGTGGGACGCATCAGGACCAAGTCAAAACCCAGGCAAGTTGTCCTGGAACGCTTTCCATTCGCTTGCCGAGAGTGAATTCAAGAGGCAGGAGAGCGGCAGCCACCGTCCTCCAGCAGTCGGAAGGCTTGGCACACAAGCCCGCTTCTTTGCGGCTTCGTTCTTCGCCTCTTCCAAGCAACCGCGATCTCTGCTTCTCGGAGGCGAAGAAGCGGCTAATTCGCGCACAGCTCAGTAGAGCGGCAGCGCAGCGCTCCGGAGCGCCGCTTCAAGCCGAAAGACGCCGGGGAAGCGGCCACTTTCCTCCGGATAGCTCCGGAGCCGCGCTTCTGCTTCTCTAGTCATCTCTAGCTTAGCGAAAAGCTTTCCCACTCCATTTGGCAAGGGGAGAGCGGACCTGCACTGCACACTAACCGCGGTTTGCAAAGAAAGAGGATTTGCTGCACATTCCAAGGACACGGCTCTTTCCGAGGCAATCTGCAACCTGCTGTCAGATGGAAGTGCTCTCTGCCCTCTCCTGCCCAGCTCTAGCTACTAGCGGGCACTTTCCAGCCTGGCCGAGGCAAACAACCTCCAGAGATGTCACAGAGCATAAGTGGAGCACAGATGCTCAAAAGCAGCAAAGCTGAAGAGCCTGGCTCAGCTTGACTAGTGTGCAATTGACTGACTGCGAAAAACAAAGCAGCAGAGCACCGGGCTTCTGGGCGCTGTGAAGGCAATTGCCAAAACCAGGCAGCTGCTCCTTCCCAAGCACAGGCAGCTGCCTATGTTCTTGCTTGTCGACAAACTCACCGCTGCCCTTCTTTTCAGCAGCTGCCACCGTCTTCTGTGCATCTCGGAGCCTCTGGCGACGAGCAAGACTTGCCAAGGTGGGAGGCATCAGGACCAAGTCAAAACCCAGGCAAGTTGTCCTGGAACGCTTTCCATTCGCTTGCCGAGAGTGAATTCAAGAGGCAGGAGAGCGGCAGCCACCGTCCTCCAGCAGTCGGAAGGCTTGGGCACACAAGCCCGCTTCTTTGCGGCTTCGTTCTTCGCCTCTTCCAAGCAACCGCGATCTCTGCTTCTCGGAGGCGAAGAAGCGGCTAATTCGCGCACAGCTCAGTAGAGCGGCAGCGGAGCGCTCCGGAGCGCCGCTTCAAGCCGAAAGACGCCGGGAAGCGGCACTTTCCTCCGGATAGCTCCGGAGCCGCGCTTCTGCTTCTCTAGTCATCTCTAGCTTAGCGAAAAGCTTTCCCACTCCAGTTGGCAAGGGGAGAGCGTACCTGCACTGCACACTAACCGCGGTTTGCAAAGAAAGAGGATTTGCTGCACATTCCAAGGACACGGCTCTTTCCGAGGCAATCTGCAACCTGCTGTCAGATGGAAGTGCTCTCTGCCCTCTCCTGCCCAGCTCTAGGTACTAGCGGGCACTTGCCAGCCTGGGCGAGGCAAACAACCTCCAGAGATGTCACAGAGCATAAGTGGAGCACAGATGCTCAAAAGCAGCAAAGCTGAAGAGCCTGGCTCAGCTTCACTAGTGTGCAATTGACTGACTGCGAAAAACAAAGCAGCAGAGCACCGGGCGTCTGGGCGCTGTGAAGGCAATTGCCAAAACCAGGGCAGCTGCTCCTTCCCAAGCACAGGCAGCTGCCTATGTTCTTGCTTGTCGACAAACTCACCGCTGCCCTTCTTTTCAGCAGCTGCCACCGTCTTCTGTGCATCTCGGAGCCTCTGGCGACGAGCAAGGACTTGCCAAGGTGGGACGCATCAGGACCAAGTCAAAACCCAGGCAAGTTGTCCTGGAACGCTTTCCATTCGCTTGCCGAGAGTGAATTCAAGAGGCAGGAGAGCGGCAGCCACCGTCCTCCAGCAGTCGGAAGGCTTGGCACACAAGCCCGCTTCTTTGCGGCTTCATTCTTCGCCTCTTCCAAGCAACCGCGATCTCTGCTTCTCGGAGGCGAAGAAGCGGCTAATTCGCGCACAGCTCAATAGAGCGGCAGCGCAGCGCTCCGGAGCGCCGCTTCAAGCCGAAAGACGCCGGGAAGCGGCACTTTCCTCCGGATAGCTCCGGAGCCGCGCTTCTGCTTCTCTAGTCATCTCTAGCTTAGCGAAAAGCTTTCCCACTCCATTTGGCAAGGGGAGAGCGTACCTGCACTGCACACTAACCGCGGTTTGCAAAGAAAGAGGATTTGCTGCACATTCCAAGGACACGGCTCTTTCCGAGGCAATCTGCAACCTGCTGTCAGATGGAAGTGCTCTCTGCCCTCTCCTGCCCAGCTCTAGCTACTAGCGGGCACTTTCCAGCCTGGCCGAGGCAAACAACCTCCAGAGATGTCACAGAGCATAAGTGGAGCACAGATGCTCAAAAGCAGCAAAGCTGAAGAGCCTGGCTCAGCTTCACTAGTGTGCAATTGACTGACTGCGAAAAACAAAGCAGCAGAGCACCGGGCTTCTGGGCGCTGTGAAGGCAATTGCCAAAACCAGGCAGCTGCTCCTTCCCAAGCACAGGCAGCTGCCTATGTTCTTGCTTGTCGACAAACTCACCGCTGCCCTTCTTTCAGCAGCTGCCACCGTCTTCGGTGCATCTCGGAGCCTCTGGCGACGAGCAAGACTTGCTAAGGTGGGACGCATCAGGACCAAGTCAAAACCCAGGCAAGTTGTCCTGGAACGCTTTCCATTCGCTTGCCGAGAGTGAATTCAAGAGGCAGGAGGAGCGGCAGCCACCGTCCTCCAGCAGTCGGAAGGCTTGGCACACAAGCCCGCTTCTTTGCGGCTTCGTTCTTCGCCTCTTCCAAGCAACCGCGATCTCTGCTTCTCGGAGGCGAAGAAGCGGCTAATTCGCGCACAGCTCAGTAGATCGCCAGCGGAGCGCTCCAGAGCGCCGCTTCAAGCCGAAAGATGCCGGGAAGCGGCACTTTCCTCCGGATAGCTCCGGAGCCGCGCTTCTGCTTCTCTAGTCATCTCTAGCTTAGCGAAAAGCTTTCCCACTCCATTTGGCAAGGAGGGGAGAGCGTACCTGCACTGCACACTAACCGCGGGTTTTGCAAAGAAAGAGGATTTGCTGCACATTCCAAGGACACGGCTCTTTCCGAGGCAATCTGCAACCTGCTGTCAGATGGAAGTGCTCTCTGCCCTCTCCTGCCCAGCTCTAGGTACTAGCGGGCACTTTCCAGCCTGGCCGAGGCAAACAACCTCCAGGAGATGTCACAGAGCATAAGTGGAGCACAGATGCTCAAAAGGCAGCAAAGCTGAAGAGCCTGGCTCAGCTTCACTAGTGTGCAATTGACTGACTGCGAAAAACAAAGCAGCAGAGCACCGGGCTTCTGGGCGCTGTGAAGGCAATTGCCAAAAACCAGGCAGCTGCTCCTTCCCAAGCACAGGCAGCTGCCTATCTTCTTGCTTGTCGACAAACTCACCGCTGCCCTTCTTTTCAGCAGCTGCCACCGTCTTCTGTGCATCTCGGAGCCTCTGGCGACGAGCAAGACTTGCCAAGGTGGGAGGCATCAGGACCACGTCAAAACGCAGGCAAGTTGTCCTGGAACGCTTTCCATTCGCTTGCCGAGAGTGAATTCAAGAGGCAGGGAGAGCGGCAGCCACCGTCCTCCAGCAGTCGGAAGGCTTGG